>NC_057813.1:98702463-99002463 GCF_018294505.1 Triticum aestivum | reverse complement strand
CCAATGCTATGTTTGTCAATCTACAATAAAATTTTCTACTTATACTTTTCCTTGTGTAATGTCATCCCTTACCATAAGATTAGCATATGATCTTTTCTTTTTATATTTCCTTTCCTTTTTATTGCAGCAAAAAAGTAAAGAAGGCAAAACTCAAACTAAACTTTATTATATCTCACACACAATTACAAGGATTGATCACTATGCAAACTCATAAAAAGAAAGGATTGAACTAAACTTTTATTCATCTAATAGCAAAAGATAGCCATGGATCGAACTAAGAAAATAAAGGCAAAAGATAGTGGAGATTGATACGATACCGGGGCACCTCCCCCAAGCTTGGTGAAAGCCAAGGGGAGTGCCCATACCCAATACTCAGTTTTCTTTTGGTGGTAATGAAGAAGACGGTGGTTTCTTGTCTTTCTTCCTCAGCTTACGCTTGAGGACAAAGTTCTCATCTTTCATTTCTTGGATCTCCACTCAAGCTCCAACACCTTTTTGCATAAATCTTGCTTATTTTCCTGCAAGAGGTGAAAAGGGATAAATTGGATCTTAGGCCTCTTTGCTTTATTGGGGAGACTTGACTTCTTAAATTCAACGTGCATGTCCCCGGGTTGGGGCAATGGAACTTCATCCTCCTCCGAGCTTGTCTCCTCCTTCCTCTTAAGATCAAAGTCTTCTTCTTCTTCCGAGGTCCAGCCATAGTGCTCCACATCCCCATAGACTTTGGGGTTTGCGATGAGGTCAGCAACATAGCTCTCACCCTCCGAGTCTTGGGACGACATTATTCCAGATCTGACAAGAAAAAAGAGAGAAAAGAAAACAGGAGATTTCTCCGCGATACAGAGGTTAACAGGTTCGGGAGGTATATATAGATTTTTTTTATCTTGGGGAACAAGCAAAACAGAAGAAAAACGAAGATTGGGAAGTACCCGAGGTGGGCACAACCCACCTGGGCGCGCCAAGCGCGCGCCCTGGTGTATCGTGCCCACCAGGGTCACTTTCCTGGAAGTTTCTTATTTTCCTAATTTTCTAAATATTCCAAAACTGACAAAAAATATTTTTGTGGATTTTTTGGAGTCCGTTTACTTACCATATCACATACCTCCTTATTTTCACAATTCTGGAGTGTTCTGGAAGGACTCGTTTACGTGTTCTTCCGGTGTCAAAGTTTGGATAACATTGCTTTCTACATTAATGGGTGTACCTAAGATACAGTGTTTTATTCGTTCCCCATAGACAACCTTTGGGTTAGTCCCTTCGGCATTATTTATTTTGATAGCTCCGGATCGATAGACCTCCTCGATGACATAGTGTCCTTCCCATTTGGAGAGGAGTTTTCCTGCAAAGAATCTAAAACAAGAGTTGTACAAAAGAACATATTCTCCTACTTTGAACTCACGCTTTTTGATTCTTTCGTCATGCCATCTTTTAACTTTTTCTTTGAATAACTTAGCATTTCCATAAGCCTGGGTTCTCCATTCATCTAATGAGCTAATATCAAATAACCTCTTTTCCCCAGCAAGTTTAAAATCATAATTGAGTTCTTTTATTGCCCAAAATGCTTTGTGTTCTAACTCAAGAGGTAAATGACAAGCTTTTCCATAAACCATTTTATATGGAGACATAACCATAGGATTTTTGTAAGCTGTTCTATAAGCCCAAAGTGCATCATCTAATTTCTTAGACCAATTCTTCTGAGACCTATTACCAGTCTTTTGTAAGATTAGTTTTATTTCTCTGTTGGTAAGTTCAACTTGACCACTAGACTGAGGATGATAAGGTGACGCAATTCTATGATTAAGATCATACTTAGCAAGCATCTTACGGAAAGCACCATGACTAAAGTGTGAACCCCCATCAGTCATTAAATATCTAGGGACTCCAAACCTTGGGAAAATGACTTCCTTAAGAATTTTAATAGAGGTGTTGTGATCAACACTACTAGTTGGAATAGCTTATGCCCACTTAGTAACATAATCAACAGCAACCAAAATATGTGTATACCCATTAGAGGAAGGAAAAGGTCCCATAAAGTCCAATCCCCAAACATCAAATGGTTCAACAGCAAGTGAGTAATTCATAGGCATTTATTGACACTTATCGATATTACCTATTCTTTGGCATTCATCACATGATGAGACAAACTTACGGGCATCCTTGAAGAGAGTAGGCCAATAAAAACTAGATTGCAATACCTTATTAGTTGTTCTGTCTCCCGCATGATGTCCTCCATAAGCTTCGGAGTGACATTTCTGTAGGATTTGTTCCTTTTCATGCTTAGGTACACAATGTCTAATAATACCATCTACTCCTTCTTTATAAATATGTGGGTCATCCCAAAAGTAATGTCTTAAAGCATAGATTTTTTTCTTTTGCAGGTATGTGAAACTAGGTCGTATAAATTTAGCAACAATATAATTAGCATAGTCAGCTTACCAAGGTGTACTATGAGGAACATTTATTGTAGCTAATTGTTCATCAAGGAAGCTATCATTAATTGGTTGTGGGCCATCAAGAATGTTTTCAAGTCTAGACAAGTTATCAGCCGCGGGGTTCTCTGCTCCTTTCCTATCAGTAATATGCAAATCAAATTCTTGTAGCAGAAGAACCCACCTAATAAGTCTAGGTTTAGCATCCTTCTTTCCCATAAGATATTTTATAACAGCATGATCGGTGTGAACAATTACTTTAGAATCAACAATGTAAGATCTGAATTTATCATAAGCAAACGCCACTGCTAAGAATTCTTTTTCAGTAGTAGCATAGTTTCGTTGATGAACAATTAGCATAGTTTCGTCTAGAGTTTTACTAGCATAATGAATAAAATTTAGTTTCTTGTCAACACTTTGTCCTAGAACAGCACCAACATCATAATCACTAGCATCACACATAATTTCAAAAGGCAAGTTCCAATCAGGTGGTTGAACAATAGGTGCAGTGATTAAGGCTTTCTTTAGTGTTTCAAAGGCTTCCATACAATCATCATCAAATACAAAGGGAATATCCTTTTGCAAAAGATTAGCAAGAGGCCTAGATATTTTAGAAAAGTCTTTGTTAAACCTTCTATAAAAACCAGCATGACCAAGGAAACTATGAATACCTTTGATATCTTTAGGACATGGCATTTTCTCAATTGCATCAACCTTGGCTTTGTCCACCTCAATGCCTCTCTTAGAAATTTTATGGCCCAAGACAATACCTTCATTAACCATAAAGTGGCACTTCTCCCAATTCAAGACAAGATTAATTTGTTCACATCTCTGCAAAACTCGATCAAGATTGCTTAAACAATCATCAAAAGACTTGCCATAGACAGAAAAGTCATCCATGAAAACTTCAACAATCTTTTCACAAAAATCAGAGAAGATAGCAGTCATACATCTTTGAAAGGTAGCAGATGCATTACATAAACCGAAAGGCATACGTCTATAAGCAAATGTTCCAAAAGGACAAGTAAAAGTGGTCTTTTCTTGATCAGATTGTCAAACAGGTATTTGTGAAAAGCCAGAATATACATCAAGGAAGCAAAAGTGTGTGTGCTTAGATAATATTTCTAACATTTGATCAATAAAAGGCAGAGGGTAATGATCTTTTCTAGTAGCTTTATTCAATTTTCTATAATCTATTACCATTCTATAGCCCGTGACAATTCTTTGTGCAATAAGCTCATTCTTATCATTAGGAACAACAGTAATATCTCCCTTCTTAGGGACACAATGAATAGGACTTACCCATCTACTATCAGCTATTGGATAGATTATACCTGCTTCCAGAAGTTTCAATATTTCTGTTATTACCACTTCTTTCATTTTCGGATTTAACCAATGTTGGTGATCAACAACGGGTTTAGCATCAGGTTCCATATTAATCTTGTGCTTTCATAGAGTGGGACTAATGCCCTTAAGATCATCAAGAGTATATCCAATAGCAGCCATGTGCTTCCTTAGAACTTTCAATAATCTTTCTTCTTCCTGTTCTGAAAGGTTAGCATTGATAATAACAGGATATATCTTCTTTTCATCAAGACAAGCATAATTCAGAGTGTCTGGCAATTGTTTAAGTTCAAACACAGGATCACCTTTAGGTGGAGGAGGACCTCCTAGAGTTTCAATAGGTAAGTTGTGTTTAAGTAGAGGTTGTTGTTCGAAAAAGATTCTACCTATTTCATTTCTTTCACGCATATGCAAATCATTTTCATGGTCTAGAAAATATTGTTCCAAAGGATCAGTAGGAGGCACAGCAATAGAAGCAAGACCAATAATTTCATCCTTACTAGGCAAATCTTCCTTATGAGGTTGTTTACTAAACTTGGAAAAAATAAATTCATGAGATTCATCACCAAAGCTAACACCGACAATTTGTTTCTCACAATCTATTTTAGCATTGACGATGTTCAAGAAAGGTCTGTTGGGGAACATTGCATAAAATAAAAAATTTCTATGTTCACCAAGATCAATCTATGAGTTCATCTAGCAACCAGAGAGAGTAGTGCATCTACATACCCTTGTAGATCGTGTGCGGAAGCGTTCAAGAGAACGGGGTTGAAGGAGTCGTACTCGTCGTGATCCAAATCACCGGAGATCCTAGCGCCGAACGGACGACACCTCCGCATTCAACACACGTACGGTCAGCGTGACGTCTCCTCCTTCTTGATCCAGCAAGAGGGGAAGGAGAGGTTGATGAAGATCCAGCAGCACGACGGCGTGGTGGTGGATGCAGCAGGGTTCCGGCAGGGCTTTGCCAAGCGACTACGGGAGGAGGAGGTGTAGCAGGGGAGAGGGAGGCGCCAAGACTTCAGGGTGCGGCTGCCCTACCTCCCCCCCTTTGTATAGGCCCCATGGGGGGGGGGGGGCGGCCCTGGAGATGGGATCTCCCAAGGGGGGCGGCGGCCAGGGGGGTGGAGTGCCACTACAAGAAATATGTCAACTTGTGACCACCACTATTGGTCACTGAAAGGTCACAAATTTCCATTTACGACCTTTTTGTGACCAAAAACAGAAGGTCAAAAGCTGGCCGTCGTAAACTGACTATAGCGACCTTTCTTCTGGAATGGTCAAAGACGTTTACGACCAAAATATTCCTACTGTGGAGTTTTGGTCACTAGCAACCTCCCCAAGACACGTAGGCATCCAGCGTGGCAAGCTGATGTGGCACAAGATTCAGCCCGGTCCAATTTGGTTTTCTACATGGGCCGAGCCCATTAATTCAGCCTTTCTATATTTTTTTCGTGTCAATTTTTGGTCGATTTCATGGGCCTAGCCCAACGTTGTAGCCTTTTTTATTGTTGGCCCATGGCCTTTTATTATTTATTGCTTTTCTATTTTCAGCCATTATATATTCAAGCTGGTCCCACTAGTCAAATGGGGCCCACTTGTCATGATCATCTCTCAAATTGGTCCCACATGTCAGAAATGTACAAATTTGACAGATTATTTTCATAAGTGGACCCATTGGTCAAGTTTCCATTTCACAAGTTTTCAGATCACATACATAATCAAAAAGAACACATAAATTTCATCAAATATACCACTAAATAAATTCTATTACAATCTTTACAACACATATATGCTACAATATGCTACTCTTTACTAAGTAGAACTTGACGGCTTCACACTTCACGGCTTCACACTTGCTTCACACTTCACACTTGAGCATCTGTAAAAGAGGAACAACCACAAATTTAAATCTAAATTGCAGTATAGGCCATATGCAGAAGCAGTTCAAAGTCGAAACAACATCAATTAAAAACACGCGCACAGAAACATAGGAGTCAAAATGCAGTATAGGACCAGGACAAGGAAACTCCTGTTATCAAATCAACACACAACTTGTAGCAAAACAGCAATAGAATACATTATAACGAGAGTAAGCTTGAATCAAACAGCACAGAAACATGTGTATATCTCATGTGAGCATCATGTTGTGGTTTTATTAAACAATGATACAGCAACAGAATACAATATCTTCAATGCAAATTATGGTACTTGTAGCAAAACTGCATAAGCTTTGAATTTTCACAGAATAAGTTCGAAAGAAAGTATAGCAGTGCGTAAGCTTAGGTTACCTGGGTTGTCGACTAGAGGTGCCTTCCACTTTGCCCTTGTTGTTCAGGTTCTTGATATTCTGAATACACTGAAATCTCAGCTCAGAACTTGTAATACACATCGCTGCTTGTCTAAGCAAATAGACTACCTAGTCATATTGCCATGAGATAGTTCATGGTGTACCTTTTGTTTCCATGGCCCCTTGAACTGGTTTGGAATGGTTGGAGTTGTCCATTTCCCATCTTATACAATCTGCACCTTCAAATAGAACAAATATATGTCAAACATAGATGAGCAGAAAATACCAACTAATCAACGAAAAAACTAACGTGCAGATAGTACTCAAACAAATCAAAGAGGAAGGAAACAAGACATCTGCTTTGCTAGCTAGGAGTGGGTAAACTGAAACATGGTCATGTTGGCCTAACGTTGTCGTAACAGCCGGATGGGATGAAGCATCGTTCTAAATAAAAGGAAAGGCGGCGGAGAGGCTAGTGCATCGTCCGATGCGCCTGCCTGCCTCGGAGATGAAGGCAAGACTAGCGGAATTTGGCTGCCATCAATTAGTTGAGCCATAAGATTGGTTAGTCTAGGAAGCATATTAATGTTTGAACGATTCAGCATTGATAAGGCTTTTACGACAAACATGTTGGCATCATGAGGCTGGCACATGCCGGATCCAGACAGAGACAAGCAACAAGACCCCCACCCACTACTAAGAAGTAGAGCATCTAACAGAACTGCGAGAGATGAAGCAAGCAAGGGGAGGCCAGCAATTCAGTTTGCCAGGAGCAGTAACAGGTTGGATAAGAATTGGGAGGCCGACAATTTCAGTCAATGGCAACAGAAAAGCTGCAGCAGGCTCTCCGTGAAAAACAAAGAGGCCAGCTCTGTATCTGTTGTTGTTCACAACTTCACACAGATTATATGCACAACATGTCAACTTATCCGAAGCAAGCAACAGATTATTTGGGACCAAAGCAATGTCTGCATTCTAATAGTAGTACAAATTAAGCAAAGACACCATAGCAGAATGGAAGCTCCAAACTGCTGTTGCACAAATTTGAAGAGATGAACACGTACAGAGCATATGCATCCATTCTACTGTACTACAAAATGAACCAAAGACAAGATGCATTCAAGAAGCATTCATCCATAGCAGGACAGAAACAAGACAAACTATTGCTCCACATAGTCAGTCGCTGTCAGCTACTGCTCCATACAAGACGCCACAGACAAGTTAGCAACGGCCAGTTTATCGCGCATGAAACAAAAGCACTCCCTCGGAACAGGGCATATGCAGAGTGCGGGGAAACATAGTAAGCCGTATGCAGAAATGAAAGAACAACAAGCAATCTAACAACATTATTATCTTTCCAGCATGAATATGTGAGCACATACTAAGTAGCATCAGCAGAAGATTAACTGAAATGACACTCCAGAAGATAAACTGAAATTACAAGGAACCACTCTCTGCTTTGACAACAGAAGGTATACTCACACATTTATATTATATTGTTGGTACAGGAAATATGCCATAAAGCATATAAGCATACACACAAGACACTTAGGCTACTAATCGACTTCCAAAGCTATTTACAAATAAGCAAGGCCTCATTCCCACTGTAGAAATCATCAAAGGTGGATGGTTTATCTGTGCTCGCATAAACTTCTTTTCAGATTTGTATCCATAAGACAAAGCAGTAGTAATTCAGTTTGCAACACTATAGATTGCTCTGAAAGTGGACCACAAACTGTACATAATTAGGACAACCGGCAAACAAATGAAGAAGTACAACGTTTGTAACAGCAAAGTTAGGAGCAGAAATGTGTAATGTTATCGGTTGTAACAGCAAAGTTAGGAGCATATAAGCAAACAGGTGCCAACCCAAGTTTCTACTGGTAAAGCAAGCATCACCAATGCAATGTGTAATGTTATCAGAGGAGGGGCCGAATGCGCATACTTCTCTGTGAGGTTG
The DNA here is from genome assembly GCF_018294505.1 of Triticum aestivum. Classification (NCBI taxonomy): domain Eukaryota; kingdom Viridiplantae; phylum Streptophyta; class Magnoliopsida; order Poales; family Poaceae; genus Triticum; species Triticum aestivum. Next base: position 98,994,440 of record NC_057813.1, on the reverse strand, counting down.
GGATCGCCAAAAGGGTTGGAATCGTTGGAGTAGCCCGACACCGCGTTGGCCTTCATCTTCTTGGCCACCTTCTCGGCCTGCAGAAGCAGCACCATCGACAAACAAGTTAGCAACGGAAACCCTAGGCGCGGGGCAGGAAGGCAACTGAGCAGAAACCCCCACCTTCTTCTGCGCCTTCTTGGACATGTACTCCAGGATCTGCTCCTCGGTGACGCCCCCGCGCTTGGCGCTCCCGCTCCGCCTCCTTCGGCGGTCCCCGAAGTCGGAGCCGGAGCTGAACGCCTATGAATCGCTCGCGCTGCTGGAGGAGGAGGAGGAGGAGGAGGACGGGGCGGCTCCTGTGGCGGTGGCGGCTCCGGCCCCGGCGGGGCGAGCCACCGGAGTCGGAGTCCGAGTCCAAGTCGGACGGCGACCGCCGCCGCCGCTGCCGCGACGAGCTCTGGCTGCCCTCGGCGTCGCGCTCCTTCCTAGGCATGTCGACTACGGGAGGGAAAGGCGGCTGGTCGTGGAGATTTGGCGTGCCGATGGAGCCGAGCCGATTAACTGAACGAACAAATTGGGGCTGGCGGTTGGGTCGATCCAGAGATCCAGAGAGGAGGAGGGGAGGAGGAGTCGTGGGTTGGAGGGTTGGAGGGGATCGATCCTTATGGATCTCGCTGGACAGAGGGCGCCAGAGGTGGTGGCGGATTGGAGGGGATCGATCCATATGGATCTCGCCGGACAGAGGGCGCCTGAGGTGGTGGCGGACAGAGGGCGCCGGAGGTGGCGGCGGCCAGGGAGGACTGGAGCGCTAGGGTGAGAGAAAGAGAGAGAGTAGGGCACGAGGGGTTGGGTGTGGTTGGGTGCGTGGGAGGGAGTGCGGGTTGTGGGTTGGGCGACGTGGGTGAGACAGGCGGGCCATTGGATCAGGAGCATCCGACGGTGATTAGGCACGATCCGCGTGAGATGCTCCTGGACCAATCAGAATGCAGTATATCAGTACTACATTTTTTGACCATCTAAATTGGTCGTAATCGACTAAAAGTAAGGTGCTAAATCATATTGGCTATTTTATGATCTGAAAAAGAAAAAGAAAAATAAAATACTTTCTCATGTTTCATCAAATTTGACCTTAGTTTTCAGGAATAATGACAAATCGAAATAAGACAAATATCTTTTAAAAGAGTTAGGAGAAATTAGTTTTTTAAAATCATTTTCCATTTTTAAAGTGTCCAAAATGAGTTTTTTTGTGAAGGACATACTATATATTTGTTGTAAAATTTTACCAAATCAATTTTCTAAAATAATAGGCCATATATAATGCACAACTGCCAAATAGTTGAGTGTCCAAAGCTTTTATCCACCTCTCGTGAAAAAGACAAATATCCGCCGATTCAGCTAGAAGCGGGTCAAATTTGAACTGTAGCTACCTTGTAGTTTGCTCTTTATTTTTTCCAAAAATCATTTCTAGGTAAATAAGTATCTATTTAATCATAGAAACACCAAAAAAATTCCAAGATTCAACCATCAGCTAGGAACAGTCAAGCCCGCCGTTTTGACCGCATTTTGAAACGGGCATAAAAAATTCAAAAAAAAACAAAAAATTGGAAAACCTTCGCATTGTGTCATTATATATGACCAAGTTTCCAGGAAAAATAATAAACTTGTAATACGGAAATTATTTTAAAAAAATGTTCTCAGAAATGAGCTATCATGCGTGAAGATTCATGGCTTTCAAGCCAAATGATCAATCTTATGGCCACATTCATGGCATAGTTTGTTCAAATGATCTCATATTGTGCACAAGGGTGCATATTGGAATTCCAAACAATGTTGCCTAAGGGAGTTTTCACTTTCTTTGCACGAAAAAACCATTTTTCATTTTCCGAGTGCCCAAAAGGAGGTTTTTTTGTGAAGGAACTACCGAATAATTGTTGCAAAATTGGACCAAATCAATTTTCTAAAATACTAGGACATATTTAATGCACAATTGACAAAATGGTTGGGTGCAAAAAGTTTTGATCCACCTCTCGTGAAAAAGACAAATTTCCGCCGATTCAGCTGGAAACGGGTCAAATTTGAACTGAAGCTGCCTCATAGTTTGCTATTTATTTTTTCCAAAAATCATTTCTAGGTACATAAGTATCTATTTAATTAGAGAAACACCAAAAAAATTCCAAGATTCAACCACTAGCTAGGAACGGTCATTCCCGCCCTTTTGACCGCATTTTGAAACGGGCATAAAAAATTCAAAAAAAAACAAAAAATTGGGAAACCTTCGCATTGTGTCATTATATGTGACCAAGTTTCCAGGAAAAATAATAAACTTGTAATACGGAAATTATTTTAAAAAAGTGTTCTCAGAAATGAGCTATCATGCGTGAAGATTCATGGCTTTCAAGCCAAATGATCAATCTTATGGCCACATTCATGGCATAGTTTGTTCAAATGATCTCATATTGTGCACAAGGGTACATCTTGGAATTCCAAACAATGTTGCCTAAGGAAGTTTTCATTTTCTTTGCACGGAAATTTCATTTTTCATTTTCCGAGTGCCCAAAAGGAGGTTTTTTTGTGAAGGAACTACCAAATAATTGTTGTAAAAATGGACCAAATCAATTTTATAAAATACTAGGACATATTTAATGCACTATTGACAAAATGGTTGGGTGAAAAAAGTTTTGATCCACCTCTGGTGAAAAAGACAAATTGCGGTCGATTCAGCTGGAAGCGGGTCAAATTTGAACAGCAGCTGCCTCATAGTTTGCTATTTATTTTTTCCAAAAATCATTTCTAGGTACATAAGTATCTATTTAATCAGAGAAACATCAAAAGTTTTCCAAGATTCAACCACTAGCATGGAACGGTCAAGCCCGCCGTTTTGACCGCGTTTTGAAACGGGCATAAAAAATTCAAAAAAAATCAAAAAATTGGAAAACCTTCGCATTGTGTCATTATATGTGACCAAGTTTCCAGGAAAAATAATAAACTTGTAATACGGTAATTATTTTAAAAAAGTGTTCTCAGAAATGAGCTATCAAGTGTGAAGATTCATGGCTTTCAAGCCAAATGATCAATCTTATGGCCACATTCATGGCATAGTTTGTTCAAATGATCTCATATTTTGCACAAGGGTGCATATTGGAATGGCAAACAATGTTGCCTAAGGAAGTTTTTATTTTCTTTGAACGAAAAAACCATTTTCCATTTTTCGAGTGCCCAAAAGGAGGTTTTTTTTGTGAAGGACCTCCAAAATAATGGTTGCAAAATTGGACCAAATCATTTTTATAAAATACTAGGAATATTTAATGCACAATTGACAAAATGGTTGGGTGTAAAAAGTTTTGATCCACCTCTCGTGAAAAAGACAAATTTTCGCCGATTCAGTTGGAAGCGGGTCAAATTTGAACTGCAGCTGCCTCATAGTTTGCTATTTATTTTATCCAAAAATCATTTATAGTTACATAAGTACCTATTTAATCATAAATACATGGTATGGTGGCGATACCTCGAGGTTTGGGCGGTGGCCGAGGCCCCCAACTCTAGAGCGTGTAAACTCGCATGCCCGCCGCATGGTCACCGCATGACCGTGGAGTTGCCATGTGTTCTGGGCGGTCTAGGCATGTCTAGTGGGTTGGGCACTCCCCAGGTAGGTGCTAGGAAGAAAATTACAACATAAGATTCTCACGAGGAGACCGATCTATGCTCAAACATGAATTAGCAGCCAAGTGTTTGATTAGCGGTACGGGAAATGTACATGGCTAATGGGCGTGAGTTTTGGCTGAGGATGATCAGTTACTAAGAAGACCGTCTTCACAAGTTTTCAGCTGAAAAGGAGGAGCCTAGGTGGTACTTGCTTTGCAAGCTACCACACTGGACATAAATACGAATGTTGAAGCTCAGCTCAAAATAATGAATGGATTGAGCTGGCATTTGGTGGAGGATGGTTATTTGGGCATAGGAAAGCACTGTAGAAAATAGATACTATTTGGAGATGCCAAAGTGGTACTTCCTTCACAAATTGTTGTTTTGAACAGAATAGGAAAATGAATATTTTTGAATTATTTTTGAACTAGGCAAGGAAGGTTTTTACATATTTGACAAAGATATGACCCAAAGAATTTATGAGATTTTTTGGGGAATTTTGGGAATTACAGAAATATAGGTTGCTTCACAACCTAGGGCAAAACTGCCACATGGACATGACACATAGGCAAAACTGATGAGGTGGCGCCTAGTCATAGCAACCCACCACAATTTACAAGGCTATGACCATCTATATTGGTTGTTAACAACTAGAAATAAGGCAGCGGACTAGCGCTGTTTGCTTTATGACCATTTCATGTAAGGAAATTATGACCTTTCTGACCAAAATGGTCGCAATGGTTTAGGGTTTGGAGCCCCTCGAACAGCTTTTGACCAATTGGTCTCAAATGGTCATAAATCTATGACCAATTCTTCCAGGGTCACTGATAGAAGGTCATAAGTTGACATATTTCTTGTAGTGTGCCCCCCAAGGCAAGTGGAGGCGCCCCCACCCTAGGGTTTCCAACCCTAGGCGTAGGGGGGCCCAAGGGGGGGTGCACCAGCCCACCAGGGGCTGGTCCCCTCCCCACTTAAGCCCACGGGGCCCTCCGGGATAGGTGGCCCCACCCGGTGGACCCCCGGGACCCTTTCGATGGTCCCGGTACAATACCGATGACCCCCAAAACTCTCCCGATGGACGAAACTGCACTTCCTATATATAATTCTTTACCTCCGGACTATTCCGGAACTCCTCGTGACATCCGGGATCTCATCCGGGACTTCGAACAACTTTCAGTTTGCTGCATACTCATATTCATACAACCCTAGCATCACAGAACCTTAAGTGTGTAGACCCTATGGGCTCGGGAGACATGCAGACATGACCGAGACGGCTCTCCGATCAATAACCAACAGCGGGATCTGGATACCCATGTTGGCTCCCACATACTCCTCGATGATCTCATCGGATGAACCACGATGTCGAGGATTTAAGCAACCCCGTATACAATTCCCTTTGTCAATCAGTATGTTACTTGCCCGAGATTCGATCGTTGGTATCCCAATACCTCGTTCAATCTCGTTACCGGCAAGTCACTTTACTCGTACTGTAATGCATGATCCCGTGACCAGACACTTGGTCACTTTGAGCTCATTATGATGATGCATTACCGAGTGGGCCCAGAGATACCTCTCTGTCATACGGAGTGACAAATCCCAGTCTCGATCCGTGTCAACCCTACAGACACTTTCGGAGATACCTGTAGTGCACCTTTATAGTCACCCAATTACGTTGTGACGTTTGGTACACCCAAAGCACTCCTACAGTATCCGGGAGTTACACGATCTCATGGTCTAAGGAAAAGATACTTGACATTGGAAAAGCTCTAGCAAACGAACTACACGATCTTTGTGCTATGCTTAGGATTGGGTCTTGTCCATCACATCATTCTCCTAATGATGTGATCCAATTATCAATGACATCCAATGTCCATAGTCAGGAAACCATGACTATCTGTTGATCAACGAGCTAGTCAACTAGAGGCTCACTAGGGACATATTGTGGTCTATGTATTCACACGTGTATTATGATTTCCGGATAATACAATTATAGCATGAATAAAAGACAATTATCATGAACGAGGAATTATAATAATAATCCTTTTATTATTGCCTCTAGGGCATATTTCCAACAGTCTCCCACTTGCACTAGAGTCAATAATCTAGTTATGTTGTGATGAATCGAACACCCATCGAGTTCTGGTGTTGATCATGTTTTGCTCGCGGAAGAGGTTTAGTCAACGGATCTGGGACATTCAGATCTGTATGTACTTTGCAAATATCTATGTCTCCATCTTGAACATTTTCATGGATGGAGTTGAAACGACGCTTGATGTGCCTGGTCTTCTTGTGAAACCCTGGCTCCTTGGCAAGGGCAATAGCTCCAGTGTTGTCACAAAAGAGTTTGATCGGCCCCGACGCATTGGGTATGACTCCTAAGTCGGTGATGAACTCCTTCACCTAGATTGCTTCATGCGCTGCCTCCGAGGCTGCCATGTACTCCGCTTCACATCTAGATCCCGCCACGACTCTCTGCTTGCAACTGCACCAGCTTACTGCTCCACGATTCAACATATACACGTATCCGGTTTGAGACTTAGAGTCATCCAGATCTGTGTCGAAGCTAGCGTCGACGTAACCCTTTACGACGAGCTCTTCGTCACCTCCATAGATGAGAAATATGTCCTTTTTCCTTTTCAGGTACTTAAGGATATCCTTGACCGCTGTCCAGTGTTCCTTGCCGGGATTACTTTGGTACCTACCTACCAAACTTACGGCAAGGTTTACATCAGGTCTGGTACACAGCTTGGCATACATAATAGATCCTATGGTTGAGGCATAGGGGATGACACTCATCTCTTCTTTATCTTCTACTGTGGTCGGGCATTGAGCCGAGCTCAATCTCACATCTTGCAATACAGGGCAAGAACCCTTTCTTGGACTGATCCATTTTGAACTTCTTCAATATCTTATCAAGGTATGTGCTTTGTGAAAGACCTATGAGGCGTCTCGATCTATCCCTATAGATCTTGATGCCTAATATCTAAGCAGCTTCTCCAAGGCCCTTCATTGAAAAACACTTATTCAAGTAGGCCTTAATGCTGTACAAAAGATCTATATCATTTCCCATCAAAAGTATGTCGTCTACATATAATATGAGAAATTCTACAGAGCTCCCACTCACTTTCTTGTAGACGCAGGCTTCTCCATAAGTCTGCATAAGCCCAAACGCTTTGATCATCTCATCAAAGCGAATGTTCCAACTCCAAGATGCTTGCACCAACCCATAAATGGATCGCTGGAGCTTGCACACCTTGTTAGCATTCTTAGGATCGACAAAACCTTCTGTCTGCATCATATACAGCTCTTCCTTAAGATAGCCGTTAAGGAATGCCGTTTTGACGTCCATCTGCCATATCTCATAATCATAGTATGTGGCAATTGCTAACATGATTCCGACGGACTTCAGCTTTGCTACGGGAGAGAAAGTCTCATCGTAGTCAACCCCTTGAACTTGCCGATAACCCTTAGCGACAAGTCGAGCTTCATAGATGGTAACATTACCATCCGCGTCCGTCTTCTTCTTAAAGATCAATTTGTTTTCTATCGCTCGCCGATCATCGAGCAAGTCTGTCAAAGTCCATAATTTGTTTTCATACATGGATTCTATCTCGGATTGCATGGCTTCAAGCCATTTGTTGGAATCTAGGCCCGCCATCGCTTCTTCATAGTTCGAAGGTTCACTGTTGTCTAACAACATGATTTCCAGGACAGGGTTGCCATACCACTCTAGTGTGGAACGTGTCCTTGTGGACCTACGAAGTTCAGTACCAACTTGATCCGAAGTACCTTGATCATCATCATTAATTTCCTCTCCAATCGGTGTTGGCACCACAGGAACGTTTTCCTGAGCTGCACTACTTTCCAGTTCAAGAGGTAGTACTTCATCGAGTTCTACTTTCCTCCCACTTACTCCTTTCGAGAGAAACTCTTTTTCCAGAAAGGATCCGTTCTTGGCAACAAAGATCTTGCCTTCGGATCTAAGTTAGAAGGTATACCCAATGGTTTCCTTAGGGTATCATATGAAGACGCATTTTTCCGACTTGGGTTCGAGCTTTTCAGGTTGAAGTTTCTTGACATAAGCATCGCATCCCCAAACTTTTAAAAACGACAGCTTAGGTTTCTTCCCAAACCATAATTTATACGGTGTCGTCTCAACGGATTTAGACGGTGCCCTATTTAAAGTGAATGTAGCTATCTCTAGAGCGTATCCCTGAAATGATAGCGGTAAATCGGTAAGGGACATCATAGATCGCACCATACCCAATAGAGTGCGATTACGATGTTCGGACACACCATTACGCTGAGGTGTTCCAGGCGGCGTGAGTTGTGAAACGATTCCACATTTTCTTAAGTGCGTACCAAATTCGTGACTTAAATATTCTCCTCCATGATCTGATCGTAAGAACTTTATTTTTCGATCACGTTGATTCTCTACTTCTTTCTGAAATTCCTTGAACTTTTCAAAGGTCTCAGACTTGTGTTTCATCAAGTAGACATACCCATATCTACTTAAGTCATCAGTGAGAGTGAGAACATAACGATATCCTGCGCGAGCCTCAATGCTCATTGGACCACACACATCAGTATGAATGATTTCCAATAAGTTGGTTGCTCGCTCCGTTGTTCCGAAGAACGGAGTCTTGGTCATTTTTCCCATGAGGCATGGTTCGCATGTGTCAAATGATTCATAATCGAGAGACTCTAAAAGTCCATCAGCATGGAGCTTCTTCATGCGCTTGACACCAATGTGACCAAGGCGGCAGTGCCACAAGTATGTGGGACTATCGCTATCAACTTTACATCTTTTGGTATTCACGCTATGAATATGTGTAACATTATGTTCGAGATTCATTAAGAATAAACCATTGACCATCGAGGCATGACCATAAAACATATCTCTCATATAAATAGAACAACCATTATTCTCAGATTTAAATGAGTAGCCATCTCGCATTAAACGAGATCCAGATACAATGTTCATGCTCAAACTTGGCACCAAATAACAATTATTGAGGTTTAAAACTAATCCCATAGGTAAATGTAGAGGAAGCGTGCCGACGGCAATCACATCAACCTTGGAACCATTCCCGACGCGCATCGTCACCTCGTCCTTCGCCAGTCTCCGCTTATTCCGCAGCTCCTGCTGTGAGTTACAAATATGGGCAACGACACCGGTATCAAATATCCAGGAGTTACTACGAGTACTGGTAAGGTACAAATCAATTACATGTATATCAAATATACCTTTAGTGTTGCCGACCTTCTTGTACGCTAAGTATTTGGGGCAGTTCCGCTTCCAGTGACCCTTCCCTTTGCAATAAAAGCACTCAGTCTCAGGCTTGGGTCCATTCTTTGACTTCTTCCCGGTAACTGGCTTACCGGGCGCGGCAACATCTTTGCCGTCCTTTCTTGAAGTTCTTCTTACCCTTGCCCTTCTTGAACTTGGTGGTTTTATTGAGCATCAACACTTGATGTTCTTTCTTGATTTCTACCTCTGCCGACTTCAGCATTGAAAATACTTCAGGAATAGTTTTCACCATCCCCTGCATAATGTAGTTCATCACAAAGCTCTTGTAGCTCGGTGGGAGCGACTGAAGGATTCTGTTAATGACCGCCTTGTCCGGGAGGTTAATGTCCAGCTGGGACAGGCGGTTGTGCAACCCAGACATTTTGAGTATGTGCTCACTGACAGAACTATTTTCCTCCATCTTACAACTATAGAACTTGTCAGAGACTTCATATCTCTCGACCCGGGCATGAGCTTGGAAAACCATTTTCACCTCCTCGAACATCTCATATGCTCCGTGTTGCTCAAAATGATTTTGGAGCCCCGGTTCTAAGTTGTAAAGCATGCCGCACTAAACGAGGGAGTAATCATCAGCACGTGACTTCCAAGCGTTCATAACATCTAGGTTCTCTGGGATGGGTGCTTCACCTAGCGGTCCTTCTAGGACATATGCTTTCTTGGCAGCTATGAGGATGATCCTCAGGTTCCGGACCCAGCCCGAATAGTTGCTTCCATTATCTTTCAGCTTGGTTTTCTCTAGGAACGCGTTGAAGTTCATGTTGACATGAGCGTTGGCCATTTGATCTACAAGACATATTTTGCAAAGATTTTAGACTAAGTTCATGATAATTAAGTTCATCTAATCAAATTATTTAATGAACTCCCACTCAGATTTGACATCCCTCTAGTCATCTAAGTGTTACATGATTCGAGTCGACTAGGCCGTGTCCGATCATCACGTGAGACGGCCTAGTCATCATCGGTGAACATCTCCATGTTGATCGTATCTTCCATACGACTCATGTTCGACCTTTCGGTCTCTGTGTTCCAAGGCCATGTCTGTACATGCTAGGCTCGTCAAGTTAACCCTAACTGTTTTGCATGTGTAAAATTGTCTTATACCCGTTGTATGTGAACGTAAGGATCTATCACACCCGATCATCACGTGGTGCTTTGAAACGACGAACTTTAGCAATGGCGCACAGTTAGGGGGAACACTTTCTTGAAATTGTTATGAGGGATCATCTTATTTACTACCGTCGTTCTAAGTAAACAAGATGCATAAACATAATAAACATCACAGGCAATTATATAGTAGTGACATGATATGGCCAATATCATATAGCTCCTTTGATCTCCATCTTCGGGGCTCCATGATCATCTTCGTCACCGGCATGACACCATGATCTCCACCATCATGATCTCCATCATCGTGTCTCCATGAAGTTGCTCGCCAACTATTACTTCTACTACTATGGCTAACGGTTTAGCAATAAAGTAAAGTAATTACATGGCGTTAAATCACTGACACGCATGTCATACAATAATTAAGACAACTCCTATGGCTCCTGCCGGTTGTCATACTCATCGACATGCAAGTCATGATTCCAATTACAAGAACTTGATCTCATACATCACAATATATCATTCATCATTCATCACAACTTTTGGCCATATCACATCACAAAGCAATTGCTGCAAAAACAAGTTAGACGTCCTCTAATTGTTGTTTGCATCTTTTACGTGGCTGTAATAGGGTTCTAGCAAGAACGTTTTCTTACCTACGAATAACCACAACGTGATTTGTCAACTTCTATTTACCCTTCATAAGGACCCTTTTCATCGAATCCACTCCAACTAAAGTGGGAGAGACAGACACCCGCTAGCCACCTTATGCAACTAGTGCATGTCAGTCGGTGGAACCTATCTCACGTAAGCGTACGTGTAAGGTCGGTCTGGGCCGCTTCATCCCACAATACCGCTGAAGCAAAATAAGACTAGTAGTGGCAAGAAAGTTGACAACATCTACGCCCACAACAGATTTGTGTTCTACTCGTGCAATAGAGAACTACGCATAGACCTAGCTCATGATGCCACTATTGGGGAACGTTGCATAAAATAAAAAAATTCTATGTTCACCAAGATCAATCTATGAGTTCATCTAGCAACAAGAGAGAGGAGTGCATCTACATACCCTTGTAGATCGCGTGCGGAAGCGTTCAAGAGAACGGGGTTGAAGGAGTCGTACTCGTCGTGATCCAAATAACCAGAGATCCTAGCGCCGAACGGACAGCACCTCCGCGTTCAACACACGTACGGTCAGCGTGACGTCTCCTCCTTCTTGATCCAGCAAGAGGGGAAGGAGAGGTTGATGAAGATCCAGCAGCACGACGGCGTGGTGGTGGATGCAGCAGGGTTCCAGCAGGGCTTCGCCAAGCGACTACGGGAGGAGGAGGTGTAGCAGGGGAGAGGGAGGCGCCAAGACTTTAGGGTGTGGCTGCCCTCCCTCCCCCCCCCCCCTTATATAGGCCCCCTGGGGGGGCACCGGTCCTGGAGATGGGATCTCCCAAGGGGGCGGTGGCTAGGGGGGTGGAGTGCCCCCCAAGGCATGTGGAGGCGCCCCCACCCTAGGGTTTCCAACCCTAGGCGCAGGGGGGCCCAAGGGAGGGGCGCACCAGCCCACCAGGGGCTGGTCCCGTCCCCACTTCAGACCACGGGGACCTCCGGGATAGGTGGACCCACCGGGTGGACCCCTGGGACCCTTCCGGTGGTCCCGGTACAATACCGGTGACCCCCAAAACTCTCCCAATGGACGAAACTGCACTTCCTATATATAATTCTTTACCTCCGGACTATTCCGGAACTCCTCGTGACATCCGGGATCTCATCCGGGACTTCGAACAACTTTCAGTTTGCTGCATACTCATATTCATACAACCCTAGCATCACAGAACCTTAAGTGTGTAGACCCTATGGGCTCGGGAGACATGCAGACATGACCGAGACGGCTCTCCGATCAATAACCAACAGCGGGATCTGGATACCCATGTTGGCTCCCACATACTCCTCGATGATCTCATCGGATGAACCACGATGTCGAGGATTTAAGCAACCCCGTATACAATTCCCTTTGTCAATCAGTATGTTACTTGCCCGAGATTCGATCGTTGGTATCCCAATACCTCGTTCAATCTCGTTACCGGCAAGTCACTTTACTCGTACTGTAATGCATGATCCCGTGACCAGACACTTGGTCACTTTGAGCTCATTATGATGATGCATTACCGAGTGGGCCCAGAGATACCTCTCTGTCATACGGAGTGACAAATCCCAGTCTCGATCTGTGTCAACCCTACAGACACTTTCGGAGATACCTGTAGTGCACCTTTATAGTCACCCAATTACGTTGTGACGTTTGGTACACCCAAAGCACTCCTACAGTATCCGGGAGTTACACGATCTCATGGTCTAAGGAAAAGATACTTGACATTGGAAAAGCTCTAGCAAACGAACTACACGATCTTTGTGCTATGCTTAGGATTGGGTCTTGTCCATCACATCATTCTCCTAATGATGTGATCCCGTTATCAATGACATCCAATGTCCATAGCCAGGAAACCATGACTATCTGTTGATCAACGAGCTAGTCAACTAGAGGCTCACTAGGGACATATTGTGGTCTATGTATTCACACGTGTATTACAATTTCTGGATAATACAATTATAGCATGAATAAAAGACAATTATCATGAATGAGGAAATATAATAATAATCCTTTTATTATTGCCTCTAGGGCATATTTCCAACAAGGTCTACCAAATATAATGGGACAAAAGTCATCTTGTGGGGTGCTAAGAACAAGAAAATCAGTAGGGTATTTTATTTTCCCGCACAAGACTTCAACATCTCTAAGGATCCCAATTGGTGATATAGTATCTCTATTAGCAAGTTTAATAGTAACATATATGTCTTCTATCTCAGGAGGTGCTATTTCATCTTTAATTTCTTGATATAATGAGAAAGGGATAGCACTTACACTAGCACCTAGGTCACATAACCCATGATAACAGTGATCTGCTATCTTAACTGAGACAACAGGCATGCCAACAACCGGTCTATGTTTATCTTTTCCTTCAGGTTTAGCAATTCTAGAAGCTTCACCATAAAAGTAAATAACATGCCCATCAATATTATCCACTAAGAGATCTTTAAACATAGCAACACTATGTTCAACTTTGATTTGTTCAGAAGGTCTAACATAACTCTTGTTAACCATAGTTGAAGCTTTAGCATGTTCCTTCATCCTAACAGGAAGAGGTGGTTTTTCAATATAAGCAGTGAGGACAACTGGATCAACATTGTGAATGATAGTTTCTTCTTTAGCTTTCACCGGTTCCTTAATTTCTTCTTTAATTGGTGCGTGATATTTAAACCACTTCTCCTTAGGGAGATCAACATGACTAGCAAAAGATTCACAAAAGGAAGCTACTATCTTAGAGTCAAGTCCATATTTAGTGCTAAACTTCTGAAAGGCATCTGTATTCATAAAAGATTTAACACAATCAAACTTAGGTTAAATACCTGACTCTTTACCTTCGTCGAGTTCAAAATCTTCAGAGTTGCGTTTAACTCTTTCTAAAAGATCCCACCGGAATTCAATAGTCGTCTTCATAAAAGAACCAGTACAAGAAGTGAGCATGGATTGATCATTACGAGAAAGCCGAGCATAAAAATTCTGAATAATAATTTCTCTAGAGAGCTCATGATTGGGGCATGAATATAACATTGACTTAAGCCTGCCCCAAGCTAGAGCGACTATCTCCTTCACGAGGCCAAAAATTATATATATAATTCCGATCACAATGAACTAGATGCATAGGATAAAATTTCTGATGAAATTCCAATTTCAAACGGTTCCAGTCCCAAGATCCAATATCATCGCATAGCCTATACCATGTCAATGCTTTTACCTTCAAATATAAAGGTAAAACTTTCTTCTTAGCTTCATGTCCGGGAAAACCTGCAAGCTTAAATAATCCACAAATTTCATCCACATATATCAAGTGCATATCAGGATGTTCGGTGCCATCTCCTGCATAAGGATTAGCTAGCAGTTGTTCTAACATACCCAAAGGAATTTCATATTCAATATTTTCAGTAGGTGCAGTAGGTTGAGGGGTGACTAATTGTGGTTCCGGTCGAGGTGAAGATACCCTGAACAAACCCCTCAAAGGATTGTTTTCCATAGTAGCAAGTGACAATAAATTTCAGCACGTAGTAATAATGTTTCCTTACCAATTTCTACTTACCAAGAGCGCTTCACTGCCCGGCAACGGCGCCAGAAAATTTCCTTGATGACCCACAAGTGTATGGGGTCAATTGTAGCCCTTTTCGATAAGTAAGAGTGTCAAACCCAATGAGGAGCAGAAGGAAATGACAAGTGGTTTTCATCAAGGTAATGTCTGCAAGTGCTAAAATTGTAAGTAGCGGAGTAGTTTGGTAGCAAGATAATTTGTAACGAGCAAGTAACAATAGTAGTAACAAAAGTGAAGCATGGTAGCCCAATCCTTTTGAGGAAAAGGGCAGGCCAAAACGGTTTCTTATGGTAAGCAAAGTGTTCTTGAGGGTACACGGGAATTCATCTAATCACTTTCATCAAGTTGGCCTAATGCGTGTTCGGTACTTTGATAATTTGATATGTGGGTGGACCGGTGCTTAGGTGCTGTTCTTACATGAACAAACCTCCTACTTATGATTAACCCTCTCGCAAGCATCCGCAACTACGATAAAAGTATTAAGAATAAATTCTAACCATAGCATTAAACTTTTGGATCCAATCGGTCCCTTACGGAATAGCACATAAATTGGGGTTTAAGCTTCTTTCACTCTCGCCACCCACCATCTAATAACTACTCCACAATGCATCCCCTTAGACCCAAATATGGTGAAATGTCATGTTGTCGACCTTCACATGACACCACTAAGAGAATGGCAACATACATACAATCAAAATATCAAACACATATCAAGTTCACATGATTACTTGCAACATGATTTCTCCCGTGACCTCAAGAACGAAAGTAACTACTCACAAATGATAAACATGCTCAAGATTAGAGAGGTATTGAATAGCATAATGGATCTGAACATATAATCTTCCACCAAATAAACCATATAGTAATCAACTACAAGATGTAATCAACACTACTAGTCACCCACGGGCACCTATCTATAGTTTTGATACAAAGATTGAATGCAAGATATGAACTACGGTTTGAGAGGAGTTGGTGTTGCGAAGATGTTGATGAAGATAGCCCTCCCCAATATGGGAGAGTTGTTGGTGATGATGATGACGATGATTTCCCCCTCCGGGAGGGAAGTTTCCCCGGCGGACCAAGGTCCGCCTTGAGGCGGCGGCACTTCATCCCGAATGTCCTCCCCTTATTTTTTCTAGGTCAAAATGACTTATATACTAGAAGATGGGCACCGGAGGTGGGCCGAGGAGGGCAGCACCCACCAGGGTGCGCCTGGGCCTCCTCGCGCACCCAGGTGGGTTGTGCCCATGTGGTGGCCCTCCTCTCGTACTTATTTGCTCCAATATTCCTTAAATAATCCATAAATAATCCTCGGGGGGTTTTATCTCATTTGGAGTTGTGCAGAAAAGGTAGCTTGACGTAGATTTTTCAGGTCCAGATTTCCAGCTGCCAGAATTCTCCCCCTTGGTGCATACCTTGCATGTTTTGAGAGAAAAGGCATTAGAATTACTCCAAAAATCATTATTATACTCCCTCCGTCCTGAAAAACATGTCATGGGCGTAGTACACTGGTAATTTTGCAAAAAAACCCTCATGGTTTCAAAAGCGTTTCAAACAAGTCCCTCCACCCCGTCTTCTTCCTCTGTACGTCGCCTGCGCGTCGCCAGGGGCTGGCGAGCCCAGCTGAGCTCCTCCGCCGTTGCCAAGTACATGCTCTCGCCGCCATCGGCAGTTACCTCCTCCACCGCTGCAGCCCAGACCTGCGCCGCCGCGGTACCCTCCCGCTGCAATTACCTGCGGGCGTCGCCGGAATCTCCCACTACGTCTTCCTCGAGGCCGTGCGCGTTCCTCCTCGAGCTCCCTCGCATCCTCCTCAAGCCCGCGCACGTCCTCCTCGTGCTCCCGCGCGTCCTCCTCGAGCTCCGGCGCGTGCGCTGCCGTGATCCCCTACCGGCGTCGCCGGAGCCTGCCTCCACGATCCGGTGGACCAGGAGCTCGCGCACGTGATCCTCAATCTCCAGCGCGACCTCGTCGATCTCCCACGCCCGTGCACTCGTGCTGCTCCTTCTCCCCTGCCCACGCACCCGTGCGGCTGCTTCTCCCCTGTCGCCGGTGGTTTCTGCCCGTGTTGCTGCTGCTCCGCTGACCCTGCCCGTACTGCTGCTGCTCCACTGACCCTGCCCGTGCTGCTGCTGCTCCACTGAGCTGCCCGTGCTGCTGCTCCTTGACCCTGCCCGTGCTGCTGTTGCTCTACTCTGCACCCTGAAGAAGGTACAGTAAAACTGTGTGATGGTGATGTAAAACTTCAATTGGAGAAAAATAATTCTGCTTATGATGGTGATGTAAAACTGTGTGTGATGGAGCAGAAAAATACTTCTGCTTATGGTGCCCAGTGGATACAAATCTGACTGAAAATGAACATGGACCACAACTTAGTTTCAGTTTTGTTGGTCTACTAGTTACTCCAACAGTAGAAGAGCAGAACATGCTTGCTTCTTCCACATTTATCTGTCATTACTACTGAATCACTAAATGAACAATGGGAGTAATTCACTAAATAGTGTCACTTATTTAGTGTTAACACTGATTTAGTAACACTAACAGAGGAGTATGGCAGCAGCAATTCAGTTAACACTGATTCAGTTAACAGTCAACAGTTTCATTTGAATTACAGTGAACTTTTAAGTGAATCTACAGTGAAGCTATAGTTCAAATGAAGTAGTCTTGTTAAATTCAGTGAAGCTTACTACAGTAAGTGGGTCTTTCATCAAATTTAAACTTGTGTTTAAAATGACAAACTACTCGTAAGTGGGTCTTTGATCAAATTTTCATCACACAGAGAAAGGGAGTGAATTAATTTCTGAAGAAATAGACAGAATGCACAAGTTTCAGTTCATAATGAGAATAGAATTATTTGTTCTGTAACTTGATCAAAATAGCACTACATACTTTGACACTACATATTTTCAGGGGTACTAAAAATGCATAATGCTCATATGTTCAGGGGTACCAAATGTTCAGAAGATATCAGTAAATGCACCAAGAGCAACTAGTCATGCTATCTTGACAGCAATTAGCAGGACTATAGCCTTAGATGCTTCTCTACTCTACTCTACTGCTATGCTATGCTACATCACATCACATCAAATCAGGAGTGATTTGCAACAATCTGTTTTGCACTCAATCAATTTCTTATCTAAGCTCCCATGCTCATATATAGAGGTCCTAGGAACTCTATCAGTCCTGTCATTTAAAGTCAAATAATTCTGTTAATTCAGTTAAAATGTTGTTGATTGAGTTAAAACTGGCATCTTGTCATTATTGAAAATTCAGTTAAAATGCAGTGTTAAAACTGTAGCTATCTACTCATGACCATATCTAACAGAAGTGTTGACATTAGTACTCCTCCTACCACTTTGTGTGTGTGTATTCTTGTTATGGTACCATGGTGTACTCATCTTTTGTCATTGATGGCAGGAACACATAAATATGGATTTGAACTTGATGCCTCAAGAGGAAGACGATGAAGGCATTAATTTGAATTGGGTCCCTGGAGAGGAGGAACCTCAAGTGGCGGAGAATGGAGATATGGATTTGATCTTGATGCCTCAAGACGAAGACGATGAAGCTATGAATTGGATGCCTCAAGAAGATGAAGCTCAAGAGGAAGAGGATGAAGTTATGAATTGGATACTTCAAGAGAAAAGAAGAGAATTGTCAGATAAGGGGAGGCATGGTGTTTACTTTGCCTTGCTGGTAATCGAGCTCAGAGATGGGCCTGTTCAACCAGACAACAAGCTGCTAGTCTCAAACCTGTTGGACATAAGTGTACGATCTGTTGAAAGAATCTGGGAAGAAGCCAAAAAGCAAATTGCCGATGGCAAAGAAGTAGATGTCTCAAGCAAGAAGCCAAGAAGGTCTGGCCGAAAGAGAAAGGAGCTGGATCTAGAGAGGACCTCAACAATCCCACTAAATAAAAGAAGGACAATTCGATCTCTGGCACGGTCTCTAGGTGTGGCCCGATCGACCCTACATAAGAGGTTCCAGTTGAATGAGCTCAACCGCATCACAAGCACCGTGAAGCCTCACCTCAAGCTAGAGAACAAGCTTGCGAGATTGAAATTTTGTATGTCCATGGTCGATGACAATTCAATCTCAACTTCTCGGGCTATGTTTAAACCAATGACGAATATGGTTCACATCGATGAGAAGTGGTTTGACATGACGAGAGTGAAGAATAGTTACTATGTACTTCCAGGAGAACCTGAGCCGAAGCGCACCGTGTCAAACACTCACAGCATTGGGAAGGTGATGTTCCTAACAGCTGTTGCCAGGCCTCGATATAACAATGAGGGGGAGCTAACATTCGACGGGAAGATTGGCATTTGGGCATTCGTTGAAGAGACTGAGGCGAAGCGGACAAGTCATAACAGAACAAAGGGAACAAAAGTGTTGACATCAGTGAAAGTAACTAGGCCTGTGTGCAGAGATTATCTAATCAATAAGGTTATCCCGGCAATTCAGGATAAGTGGCCTGACGATGACGAGGGAGCAACAATATTCATCCAACAGGATAATGCAAAGCCCCATGTCCTTCCCAATGATGTAGCTTTTCGAGAAGCTGTGGAACAAACTGATCTTGACATCCGATTGCTACAACAGCCCCCAAATAGCCCTGAGTTAAAATGTTTGGACCTCTGCTTCCATACCTCTCTCCAGTCTCTAACCGACTGCAGGTCACCTACAAACATCCAGGAACTGGTACAGGGTGTGGAAGAGGAATTCGAGAACTACGATCCCGACAAGTTGCACAGAAGCTTTATCACATTAGAAGCAGTTATGTTTGAAGTTATGAAAGACAAAGGAGGAAATCAATATAAGTTTCCACACTTGCACAAGGATCGCATTCAGAATGCTGGCAGGGAAATCATCAGTGTATATTGCGATAGTTAGGTAGTTGTTGATACTAGGGCCATTATAGAAGAAATGGAAATTGCAATAGGAAAAGAAAAAGAAAGGAAAGAATTGGCTAAAGATGGAAAAAGAAAGAAAAGTAAAGGGAAGGGAAGGGAAGAAGTGGCCAGAGAAAGAATGTAGTCAGGAGGGGGCAAAGAGGCCCTTATGTCATGTAGGCAGGTGCTCCTTGTGTATGTCTTGTGTAATCTTGTGTGAAGAGGGGACAAAGAGGCCCTTATGTCATCTCCTTGTGTATGGCATGTCTAATCCTTGTATATCAACTCCTTGTTGGAATTTATTGGAATTATCTGGGTTATTTGGATTTATTTGAATTATCTGGGTTATTTAGATTAATTGAATTATCTGGGTTATTCAGATTAATTGAATTATTTGGATTAATTTGGATTATTTGAATTAATTTGGGTTTTTTGATTTATTTGAATTGATTTGGATTAATTTTAGTTATTTGACCATATGTGTCCATATATGATCCAAGTGAGGAAGAAGCTGGCTGCATGCTGCTTGCACTTGCACTAGAACAGCAGCAACAGCATGGGCATCTTGCTCTGCTTCTCCATCATCTTCCTCTCAGCATGCCACTCCCTCTTGGTTGGTTCTCATTAGAAATGGCACCAAGATTAGAAACTGCAGCTGCTGGCAGGGGCACCACAGGAGGATTCAGTGATGAAGTGCCATATTTTGGTCATGTGCTCTAGTGCATAAACCACAACCACAAGTGTTGTTGCCACATGGAATTTTTCTTGTCATGACAACAGCATACAAGAAACATAGTTAAAAATTGGCACATGAGTGAAGGAAACGTTACTACATTCTACTCCTGTTTGGAATCTGAATGAAGGAATCAATACTAATTCTAGGATAGAAACCCTTCAGTGATGAAGCAAAGCACCAAGCGGTTACAAGCCTAATCAGATTGTACTCCTGTTTGGAATCTGAATGGCCAAGCAAAGCACCAAGCAAAGCACCAAGCAGTTACAAGCCTAAGAAGTGAGTAGCAAGGAAGGTTTAGGCCTCCTGTTTGGAATCTGAATGGATGAGCTCCAAGGTACAGAGGAATGAGTGTTACAGGATGTGGTGTCCATACACATGAAAGTAAGACCATGTCATATTTTTCCAGACTATAAACTGCTGTGTAATTGACATGTTCCATCAATTGTTAAGCTAGTCTTTGATTATAATCCTCAGGCCAGCAGAACTAAGTCTTTACATTTCATTATTTTTTAGATACTGCAAGATACTGCAGGAGTACCACTGGATAGATTTCTCACTGAAAATGTTTCCAAAATTGTCTAAAGGACAAGAAACTTCGCTGGAACTAAAACAACAGCAGATCACTTAACTGGAGATCAATTAACTGTATGCGCACACCATGATGGATTGGAATTCTTTCTGAAATTAACAGGACAACAAACAGCAGCAGATAACTTAACAACATTACTCCACGATGTTCACCAACAGAGGCACAGGCATGTGGATGGCTAACCTCCTGCAATTCATCAATTTCACCGCCGTCGTCGTCTTGGTGCCACCTGTTGCCGCCGACTAGGCAGGCCAGCACGGCGAACGCGGAGGCGCCCTTGTAGTTGTGGCCGCCCGCTCCAGGAGACGAGGCAGCGGACGCGTTGGTCGGCTTCGACGCCCTGGCATACGCGACGCCGACGAGCTCCGTCGCAGACGCCTCTCCAGTGACCGTGCCGTGCATCGCCACCACCCGCTGCCACTCGTCTGGTCCCTTTTTCTCCTCCTGCTCTCCCCTGTCGTGCCAGCGCCAGTGACCTTTTCCTCCTCCTGCTCTCCCCTCTCGACGGTGGCCGGGATTGGTGGTGGTAGTGGAGAATCGACGGGCAGCAAGCGCCGATTTTGCGGAAGGGGATGGGGGAAAGCTTGGAAATTTAGGGATGCGGGAAAGGGGAGTGGGGGAGCTGCGCGGGGGAGCGGTGGAGTTGCACGGGGTAGAGGTGGATCCGCGCGGGGTTGCGGTGGAGCTGCGCGGCGGCACGGTGAGCTTGAGCTACGTGAGGTCGCCGGCGTTGTGGGGGAGCTAGTGGAACTGAGCGAGCTGGCGGAGGAGACGATTGGACCGCGGGTTCGGTCGGATAAACCTGAAGGACTTTTTTGCAAAAATACCATTGCGACATGTTTTTCGGGACGGAGGGAGTACAATAAAACAATATAAATAACAGTAGGAAAACATGATGCAAAATGGACGTATCACACTCTCCAAAAGGTAATAGATGGTGTGTTGATGATGAACTCCTTGGTCTTGTGCTTCAAATGACAGTCTCCCCAACACTCAACTCTCTCCCAGATTTGGATATGGTGGAAAGATGATTTGAGTGGAAAGCAACTTGGGAAGTCTAGAGATCAAGATTCTTGTGGTAGGATTGGTATGTCTTGGTCTCAACACATGAGTAGGTGGTTCTCTCTCAGAAAATGTGTGCTGGAAGAGTAGGCACGTTCTGATGGCTTTCACAAATGGAGATGAGGGTGGAGGGGTATATATAGCCTCCACACAAAATCCAACCATTACACACATTTGACCCAACTCGGTCAGACCAAATAGAAGAACTGGATGAGACTGATTTAGTTCAAAATGTGAACGTTAGGAATCTTGGTGGGACTGACTGGAACAACTCGGTGTGACCGATGTACTAGGGCTTAGGGTAAACATCAACTCGGTGGTCCGATTACATCAACTCGGTGTGACCAATTGCATAACTCGGTGAGGGAGTCCTGGATTAAGGGGTATCCGGACAGCCGGACTATATACTTTGGCCAGACTGTTGGACTATGAAGACACAAGATTGAAGACTTCGTCCCGTGTCCAGATGGGACTCTCCTTTGCGCGGAAGGCAAGCTTGGCAATTCGAATGTTAGATATCCTTCTCTGTAACCGACTCTGTGTAACCCTAGCCCCCTCCGGTGTCTATATAAACCGGAGGGTTTAGTCCGTAGGACAGGAACAACAATCATAATCATACGCTAGCTTCTAGGGTTTAGCCTGTACGATCTCGTGGTAGATCAACTCTTGTAATACTCATATCATCAAGATCAATCAAGCAGGAAGTAAGGTATTACCTCCATCGAGAGGGCCCAAACCTGGGTAAACATTGTGTCCCCAGCCTCCTGTTACCATTAGCCTTAGACGCACAGTTCGGGACTCCCTACCCGAGATCCGCCGGTTTTGACACCGACATTGGTGCTTTCATTGAGAGTTCCTCTGTGTCGTCGCTGCAAGGTTTGATGGCTTCTTCAACCGTCCACAATACGGTCCAGGGTGAGACTTTTCTCCCCGGACAAATCTTCGTGTTCGGCGGCTTTGCACTGCGGGCCAACTCGCTTGGCCATCCGAAGCAGATCGACAGCTACGCCCCTGGCCTTCAGGTCAGGTTCGGAAATCTTAACTACATGGCCGACATCCGCGGAGACTTGATCTTCGACGGATTTCGGGCCTACGTCAGGAGCGCCGGACGGCCACGACGAGTATGACTTAGATCTGCCGTCGGACAGTGTTTAGGATATCGCACCTGCTGCAGCTCTAGACTTTAATCTGGAGCAGATCGCACAATCCGAGGACGGTTGGATGGACCCCGCCGCAAAGGCCGCACACTCATCGGCTTTGGAGCCGAACACAGACTCCGCCTCTAAGGAAATCTGTGTCGCCGGACCCCCGGACTCGTCTCCGGCTTCAGGGTCCGAACCGCGTGCATCCGTGCCCATCGAATCTGATTGGGCACCGATCATGGAATTCACCACCGCAGACATCTTTCAGCACTCACCCCTCGGTGATGTGCTAAATTCATTAAGGTCTCACTCTTTGTCAGGAGACTCTTGGCCGAACTATGTCCATCCTGAGTGGGGTTCGGACGATGAAGAAATTCTCTGCCCACCCACAACCCACTTAATAGCCACCTTCGATGACTTAACCGACGCGCTCGACTTTGACTCCAAAGACATCAATGGTATGGACGTTGATGCGGCAGATGACATAGAACCACTGCCCACGGTGCGCTGGACAGCCACCTCAACATACAATATATACATGGTGGACACACCCAAGGAGGACAACGACGACAAAAAGGATGCAACGGATGATCAACCCCCCGGGTAGAAACTGTCGGTGTTCTGGGAACGGGGGTACCCAGACATGCCTGCCTGCGGCGTGGCTCAAGGGGTGGCCCAGTACGGCCCATCTTCATCAACACAAGCTCAAGACCCTCACGAGGGGCCAAGCCTCGCGGGGTGGATGACAGGAAGCTTCCTGAGGCACGACCTCATCAGGCTGGCTCGCGAGGAGGCGGAGAGATCAAGGCGGGGTACCTCACGAGGTGCCCATGGCGCAAGCCATGACGACCAAAGCCAGGAGGGCTCCAGGCGTGCGCCGGCCTGCGCAGAGTCCTTGTTTCCTCTTTGGTGCAAAGGGAGCAAGCGCAGGCAAGAGTATCAAGCAAAGGCAGCCATTTCGGTGCAACAAGACCAAGACCAGCAGAACGGCAGGATGGAGGTCATCGTGGAGCCCAAGCCGGCGTCACCGCCAGAGTCTTTGGCAGGCGAGGACCGACTTTAGTTAGGACAAGTGTACTAGATGTTCCCCTTCAAAATGGCCAATTGTTGGCGCCCTTCCCGCTCAATATTTGGGAAGAGGCCCAGGGCCTCGCTCTATAAATAGGGCTAGCCACCATAGTATAGGGGCATCTGAGCTTCGAGCAGTTGAACCCTAGCCAGAACCACCAACCCAAGAACACCCCTCGCGAGGCAGTTCTTCCTTGTATTGTTCATCATCAGCCCCTGAGGCAATCCACCACACCACAAACTAGAGTAGGGTATTACACCACAATGGTGGCCCGAACTAGTATAAACCTCGTGTCCCTTGTGTTGTTCTTCGTGTAGTTTAGATCCTTGCGAGGCGGCGAGACATAGGTAGGTAGGAGGTGCGATCTCCGCGTGCACCCCAGAGTTCGAACCTAGAGGGTCTGCCGGAACCCGAAATCTGACTTTGGCGTGCCAGGTAGGGGTGCACCAGAATCCGCCTTCCACCGCCCTATTTTTTGCCGTCCCTCGCATCCATGTCAGACGCTCGTCGAGCCCGCGCCGAGCGCCGGGCCGCCCTCGCCACTCGCGTCGCCCAGACGGCCCCCGTCGGCGGGTGCCGCCGTCGTTCCCCGTCGCCTGCAGTCAACGCTGCCACCGGCCCGGTAGGGAACGAGTAGCAGGCGTCATCTCTGCATCCTTCGGTGCGGCGAGAAGGCCACACCGCCACCCCGTCGCTGATTCCAGCCGGTTCCTCGTCCCATGCCCGTCGCGCTCCTGCGGACGCACATGCCGCGCTGCTCCTGACGCGGGAACTCCTGCACTACCGTCCCGTCGATGACCTCTACAACGAGTGGCTCGCCTGCATCACCGAGCTCGTCAGTGCCGCTGGGGGCTCCCTTGCTCCATCCCTCTTGCTGCATCGCGCCTCGCCTTGCGCGGGCGAGGAAGCTCCGGGGGCGCCTCAGCCGCCTCTCCCTCAAGAATGCACCTTGGCCCCAAGGCGCGTGGCCCCTGGACGGAACCCTCTCCGTCCGGCACCAGCGTAGCAAGAGAAGAGCTGCCAAGATATCCCTCGTCCCCAAGAAGCTGCCCGGGCGCTCCCCGTGCCGCCCTGTCGCGACCGCGCTCCTGCTCCAGCATGCCAAGACCCCGCGCTGCTCATGGCGGCAGCGCATGGGGACTTCCAAGATCAAGCCCTCCGCCACCCGAGGCCTCCCGTGGCCATCGCAGGCTGCCGCACCTTCACCGCCAAGCTGCGCGGTGTGGCCTAGCTGGGCAAGTTCAAGCCAGATTTGCCCCCACGCTACGACGACATGGCCGACCCTGCGGAGTTCCTCCAGCTCTATGAGCTGGGCATCGAAGCCGCCAACGGGGACGAGAAGGTCATGGCGAACTTGTTCCCCATGGCGCTCAAGGACGATGCCCGCACCTGGCTCCTGAACCTGGCTCCTGGCACGATTTCCTCCTGGGACGAGATGCGCACCAGATTCATCACCAATTTCCAAGGCACACGCGACCGGCCCCTGGCCATGAGCGACTTGCACCACATCAAGCAGCAGCCAGGAGAGACCCTGCAGAAGTTCATCCGGCGTTTCAACAATGCTTGCCTCAAGATCCCCAGGGTGTCTGAGGAGGCCATCATCTCAGCCTTCTCCGACTGTGTGCGTGATGTCAAGATGAACGAAGAGCTTGCGATCCATGAAGACCTGTGCACCTCCCTTGAGTTGTTCAACTTGGAAACCAAGTGCGCTAGGGCTGAGGAAAGACGCCTTTCTCTCCTCGAGCTGCCAGCTGCCGACCCAGAAGAGAAGAAGCCCAAGGTCAAGGACGTGAAGCGCAAGGGGACGGCCGTGCTTGCAGCAGAACCAGACACCAAGCGGGGAAGGGATCAACCTGAGTTGTCCAAAGGCAGCCGGTACTGCGTGTACCACGACCTCCACACCCACAACACCAACGAGTGCCAAGAGCTCCAGGTCATGCGGGATGTACACGCCGGCCGACGCCCCGAGCGCAATGACCGGGGCTATGGCCGAGGAGGAGGAAGAGGTGGAGGATGATGGGAAGACCGTGGCCCTCGCCAAGGGTGGCGCGACCGATCTCGCGAGGACCGCTGGTAGGATCAGCCTCGCGAGGGAGGCTGGAGGGATCAGCCTCGCGAGGATCGTCCAGAAGGTAACGCGGGCCCCCCTCCTCTGCCACCACAGCCAAGGAGGAACGAAGAACATCATTAGGACGAGGGGGCTGGGGGCTTCCAGGAGCCGCGCGCAATCGCTTGCATCTTGGGCGGAGCTCAAGCCCCAGCCTCTCGGTGCATCTTCAAGTAGTTTGCTCGCGAAGTGAATGCAGTCCTGCCTAAGCTCGAAGCCACGCGCCCCCTCAGGTGGTCAGCATGCGCCATCACATTCAGCTCAGCGGATCAGCTCAAGTGCGCAGCCACAGCCGGAGTCCTCCCGATGCTTTGTTCCTCGATCATCAGCAATGTGCAAGTCACCAGGACCCTCATCGATGGCGGGGCAGGTCTCAATGTCCTGTCCGTCGAGACATTCAACAATCTCCAAGTGCCATACAACCAGCTTCAGCCAACCAAGCCTTTCTCAGGAGTCACTGATGGTTCCACAGTCCTGATAGGGCAGGTCCGCCTTGCTGTCACCTTCGAGAAGCGCGACAACTACCGCACTGAGCTCATTGACTTCGACGTCGCGCACATCCGCCTGTCATACAATGCCATCCTCGGGTACCCAGCGCTGGCCAAGTTCATGGCCGTGACTCATCATGGTTACAATGTCCTCAAGATGCCAGGAAGCGGTGGAGTCATCAAAGTGCCTTGTGAAGAGAGAGACGCAGTGTGTTCTTTGGAGCATGCCTTTCAAGCCGCATCAATTGAAGACCCAGATCACAGGAGCGGAAGGCTTCCCGAGGCAGTCCCTAAGAAGAAGAAGGCGTCTCCTGGTCAGAACCCTTGGGAGGCAAGTCCCTCGGAGTCCGCGCTCGTTCCAAGGGCGCCTCCTTCTGTCGCATAGGAAGGCGCGCCCGGTGCCCTCCTCGAGCAAGGCTCGGGGGCTCTCTCCCGGAGGGTCATCGACTTTGCTAAGATCACGAGGGAGGCGCTCGGGCACCACTTGGAGGCGTGTTTCAAAGCACATTTCCCTCAGGCAGGAGCGAAGCAAGGAGGGCCAAACCCTCGGGAGTTCGTCAGTGAGATCGTTCAGGAGCTGCTGGAGTCAAGAGTCATAAGTGGCAGCCGCCGCTTACCCGCCGTAGCTCCCCATCCGGGCGAGGATGGTGGGCTGCGCGTCTGCATCGACATACCAGGGCTCAACCGAGCCGCCTCTCAGGAGCGCCTCTGGCCCTCACACATGAGATGCTATGAAGGTCCACCCCACAGCTATGTTCGCATGCCTTACGGCTTGCCCAACGCGGCTGCTGTGCGCCAGCGCCTCCTGAGGAGCACCCTGGAGGCCCAGGCGGTCAGGAGTTCCGCAGTCCTGGCAGAGATGGAGATGGTCCGCGAGGAGCCACCAGCGCCTCCGGAGCCTCCCGAGGCTCCTGGGCCTGGGGGCTCGTGAAGATTGGCTTCCGCAGCACACGGCGTCACTACTTCAGCATCCTTTCATCTTCAACACCATCAGGTGACATCTTTCGAGTTTCTTTTTTCAGCTGGGAGCGCCCTCAGGGCTGCATCATTCCCAGGCCGCGTGGGTCCGTCCCTGCGGCATGTATCCCTTTTGTTCATATTTTTAGCTTGCTTTGTTGGGGGCGCCCCACGGGCTGCATTATCCCCAAGTCACTCGGGCCTGACCCAGCGATATTCGCCTTTCTCTGCACCTATCTAAATGGATTTGCTCCCTCGTGCTTAACATGCTTGACCTAATCGCCCGCTCGATTGACACCAACTTATGGAGCTGCTCCCTAACGGCACGACACCTGCGCATGGGTCCGTCCCTGCAGCATCGATAAACCAGAGTGGCTCAGCTCTGGCCGCGGAAGCCCCGCAAGGCGCCACCTCACCAAGCCCTCAGTGCCCTCATCACCCTTCCAGAGCAACCAGCAGCTGACTGGCAATCGTAAGGGCAACGCTCGTTTTCCTTGTGGTGAGCTCGCAGGATATCTTTAAGGAGCAACATCGGGTGAGGCCTTCGCGGCGTCTCCTTCCCTCTCGACCGCGTGAACCGCTTGCACGTTAAAGGGGGGGGCGCCTGAGCATCACGACTCATGGGCTCTTACTGGCCCTCCAGCCCTTACCTCCTGGCCTTGTCCACGGCATCCCGACCTGGCATACCAACGACGGCTGAGCTCGCTCGAGGGCTGGGACCTGAGAACGTAGAGCGTGAAGGGGAGTAAGGGAAAGGGGAAAGAGGCTCGTGAGGACCCCGCCCAGCAACTCCTCATCTGCCAACACGCGCACCTGGCGCCGCGCCAAGGAGAGGCTTCAGACTCTCGAGATAAGTCATCCTCCGGAGCTACTAACTATCGCAACACCGACTTTGCACCTAATGCAGCTCCGTGTTGGCAACGTTGCGCTCCTTTCTCACCGAACGATGGCTGCTTGAGCGCTAAAGGGGCCATCCTGAGCATCGCGACTCGGGGGCTCTTACTGGACCTCGGGCCGCTCACCTCCTGGCCTTGACCATGGCATCGCGACCTGGCATACCAGCGACGGCTGAAGCTTGCCTTGGGACCGGGACCTATCGCAGAGGATCGAGCCCTCGCGAGGTTTGAAAGGAGGAACTAAGCTAAGGCGGGACGGGCATCTCAAACTGCTTCATGATAAGGATCATATTAACAAAAGGAACTACAGACACCTTACAAGCCCCCACGGGGTGTGTTCTTGGCTCCTCGCAGGGACAAAAGATGTGTATCCTAAGGAGTCCTAACTACAGGGACCATGACGGCAGACGCCATCATCAACAGTGGGCCGCGCAAGGCTAGCTCCAACCTCATCCAGATCAGTTGTGTCGACCGTCGGGCGCGCCGGCCCTGCTTCGGGCATGGCGCGAGCTCGGAGGCTCTTAGCTGTCGTCGCTTGTCGCTGGGGTTAGGAAGAGTCCGGAAGAGTCACTGGACCCTCTGGTACGTCCGCTGCCATCAGAGGAGGTGCTGGAAGGGCGGGCGGCAGGCCTGGTCCTCGCCGCTCCAGAGCTTCGGTCTCTGCCTCTGGGGCAGCACTCCAGCTGGCGCCCATCTTCATCGAAGACCTTGAAGAGCATCAAGGAGGCGCCATCGTAATCCAGGTGGATCACGAGGGGCCCCTCCGATCGGCAGACCCGGGCGATCTCACCCCAACCTCGGGTCATGAAGACCTTGCCTGGAGCGACGACCTCGACATCCGCTTCGGTCGCAGGAGTCTGGCAGTCGGCGTGCTGCAGCCAGAGCCTGAAAGGCTCCCGTGGTCGAATCTCAAAGGCGAAGGAAGGAGGTAGGCGAATCCAAGATCGAGGAGGCATGGCGGCATGAAGCACAAGCTCGCGGGAGGAGGCCTCAACGTGAACCTCGGGAGGAATGACGCGCACCGCCGTGATCCGCTGACGGTGACGGTGCCTCTGGCAATGCTGCTCGGCGCCGGCGCCTTCGGGACCCTCGATCCGGGCGTACAAGGGCAATGGGGATCTAGGAGGCGGCCGCTCGAACCATGGCCTCGACACCTCCTGTCGGTCACCCTCCTCTCCGCGGCGAGACACGAGCCGTTTCTTCGGCGAAAGCGGGGAAGGACCCTCTCGGGGGGGTTTCCCCTTCTTCTCGACAGAAAACCGTCGGATCGGTGCCATTGGCGTATGGTGGAGCAAGGGCGGAGAAGGATACGGAGAGCAGCAGAAGAGGATGGACTAGAAAGGCTCTCGCCGTTCCATACATATAGTCGGAGGAGGCCAACCGTCGGCCTCCACGATCACAGGTAATCATGACCCGCTTTGCATGTAGGGACTTGTCGATTCGTGCAGTTGCCGAGGCGCCGTGGGGAGTGGGGACGCCCACGTTCAATCAACCTCCACGCGTCACCCAAGGCCGCAGGCTGTTGGGGCCCGTGGCGCTTCGCACTTGCCCCTTCGCTTCTCGGCTAAGCCAAGTCCATGCGCGCCTTGGGCCCGGGGGCTACTGTCGGTGTTCTGGGAACAGGGGTACCTAGACTTGCCTGCCTGCAGCCTGCGGCGTGGCTCAAGGGGTGGCCCAGTATGGCCCATCTTCATCAATACAAGCTCAAGACCCTCGCGAGGGGCCAAGCCTCGCGGGGCGGACGACAGGAAGTTTCCTCACGCACGGCCTCATCAGGCTGGCTCGCGAGGAGGCGGAGAGATCAAGGCGGGGTGCCTCACAAGGTGCCCGTGACGCAAGCCATGACGACCAAAGCCAGGCGGGCGCCGGCCTGCGCAGAGTCCTTGTTTCCTCTTTGGTGCAAAGGGAGCAAGCGCAGGCAAGAGTATCAAGCAAAGGCAACCATTTCGGTGCAACAAGACCAAGACCAGCAGAACGGCAGGATGGAGGTCATCGTGGAGCCCAAGCCGGCGTCACCACCAGAGTGTTTGGCAGGCGAGGACCGACTTTAGTTAGGATAAGTGTACTAGATGTTCCCCTTCAAAATGGCCAATTGTTGGCGCCCTTCCCGCTCAATATTTGGGAAGAGGCCCAGGGCCTCGCTCTATAAATAGGGCTAGCCACCATAGTATAGGGGCATCTGAGGATCGAGCAGTTGAACCCTAGCCAGAACCACCAACCCAAGAACACCCCTCACGAGGTAGTTCTTCCTTGTATTGTTTATCATCAGCCCCTTAGGCATTCCACCACACCACAAACTAGAGTAGGGTATTACACCACAATGGTGGCCCGAACTAGTATAAACCTCGTGTCCCTTGTGTTGTTCTTCGTGTAGTTTAGATCCTTGCGAGGCGGCGAGACATAGGTAGGTAGGAGGTGCGATCTCCACGTGCACCCAGAGTTCGAACCTAGAGGATCTGCCAGAACCCGAAATCTGACAGAAACCAAAGCGACGGTGCAGGCGCCGCTCTAAGTCCAGCCACAGTAAAAATAGCAATAAAAACGCGAGAAAAATTGATACCCCGGTTGACTCCAAAGGCAACAACGACCATATGCACCCAGTGATGGAGCAGGATGAGACAGGTCATGCCGAACATAGCCCGGAGCAGATGTCCGATCATGGCGATCCCGAGGGTAGAACTCATCAACCCGACTCCGGAGAGGAGGACGGTCCGGACGACGATGAATTCATCATTCCGGAAAAACGTCTGGAACAAGAGAACCTCCACTGAAGGCTTATGGCCACCGCAAGGAGCCTAAAGAAGCAGAAGCAAAGGCTCAAGGCCACGCAGGATACGCTCAACCGTAGATGGAACGAAGTGCTAGACACTAAAGAAATACGATGACGATCACCACACAAGGAGCTACCCAAAGCGCAAGCTGCTACCAGAATTCGACGACGAGGCCATAGTGCCCATTCTGCCAAAAAACAATACGTCCAATAAGCCAGACCGACCACCTCGTGGCCGTGATAGAGAGGCTACTGATGCTGCACACAAGCCCGCACACAACTTATGTGAGCTGCTGGACAAAAAGGCAGGCCGGCAAGCTAAATGCCGAACACAAGGGAAGGGAGATACCAAGTGAAGATGAGAATGAGCCTCACCAGCCGAACACTGGGGGACATAAAAAATTCCCACAAGAAGTCAAAACAGTGAATATGATCTACACGACTCATATACCGAGGAAATTCAACCCTTGGTCAGCCTGTCTGATCACTTTCGATCACAGAGATCATCGGAATAGTATCCGGCATGAAGGATCGGCTGCCTTGGTGCTTGACCCAATAATCAATGGATACCATCTCACTCGAGTCCTTATGGATGGCGGCAGTAGTCTTAATCTGATATATCAGGACACTGTCCGCAAGATGGGGACAGACCCGTCAAGAATCAGCCAAAGTAACACTACCTTTAAAGGAGTAATACCAGGCATTGAGGCCCGCTGCACGGGCTCCCTCGTATTGGAGGTTACATTCAGTTCTCCCGACAACTTCAGAAGTGAAGAACTAATCTTCGACATCGCCCCCTTCCGAAGCGGCTATCACGCATTGCTCGGAAGAACGACATTCGCCCGCTTCAACAAAGTACCGCACTACGCCTACCTTAAACTCAAGATGCCTGGTCCACGCGGTGTCATTACAGTTAGCAGAAACACAGAGCGTTCCTTACGTGCGGAAGAATATGTGGCGGCTCTAGCAGCCGAACACTAAAGCGGCCTCTCCTACCAGAATACATGATGGGTCGTCAAGACCACAGACACGGTTAGACGAGTCTGGTACACCACCAGTGGTAATAACCCAGATAAACCTGAGCTGGGGTCCATATATATACCCCCACAGGTGGTGCTAGGGGCTGCAAACATGTCACAAAGCCCACAGTTCGGCTTGACTTTATTAAAATAACAATATATTGCATTTTCATTGTTCATTGAGAATAACAACTTCTCGCACGATTACACTAGACGCTTTCACATGAGTTTTCCTTCTTACAGACAACAATCGTGCTACACCTCTCCAGGATACGGCACAATGGAGACAAAGGTGCAGACGTGCAGCAGGGCCCCGCTCAAAGGTTTCTCTTTAGATTAAGCCCTTGTGTAAACCTTCTTTAATGTCTCTTGTTTCTTGACATCCCATGGTTATTTAATACACCCACGAGGGATACTGGCATTTTTGGCATTTCGCCACGACAGATTAACACACGTACCTAGAAATACAGGGTTCATAATCGAGGGCGTTACTCAGCCCAGTATATGATATAAAGTCCGAATACCCTTGGGAGTGTTCGGCGTCGCGAGTTTGGCCTTATATGCATCAGCTCCGAATCATGTCTTTGGTCAAATGTTGGGTTTTCCCGGCTCCTGCGTTTGCTGCCTTACGTTCCATTTTATCGGCTAAGGCGGCCAAAGGAGAACTACTGCAATTATGCCCTGGTTATTCCGGATGAGCACCTCAGTAGAGAAAGCCAAAAACTGACTGTCATGATACAGCGAGAGACTGGTCAACCACTCGAGGACTTATTGGAATCTTCGGGATTCCTCCGCATTAACGAAGGACCGTTTCCTGGTCATGTCCATACACACACCGTATTCAGGGGCACGTGTATGTACCAGGGGCTATATAGTAGCCCCGCCGTCAAACTCCTATGGCTAAGTGAAAGTGTTACTGCTATATAGTCCGGTTGCCTAGTTCGACGAGCGATCACCTCCTTAATGGACCAAGACATTGGATCATGTGTGATTACGTGCATTTTCATGAACACCCCCGCATTATATGCGTGGGGGCTGAAGCTAACGACTGCAAACTTTCAGGTTATATACATACAAACATGGCCGCACAGGAGGCAATACAATACTTTCGGGCAAAAGTATAAACACAACCTTTATAATTGAAACAACATTGTTTTTACAATCAAAAGACTTGTCACTCGAACAAGACACTCTTCGAGCACTGAGACTCTATTAAACGGGGGCCTTCTATGACTTGCTCAAAATAGTGCTCGGTCGGGTCCTGGCTTCCTGTCGGACTCGGGTTTGCAATAACGGTGGCCTCCATATCCGCCCAATATGTTTTCACACGGGCCAGGGCCATCCGCGCACCTTCTATGCACGCCGACTTCTTTACAGCGTTGATACGTGACACAGTGCCAAGGAATTGTTGCACTAAACCAAAATAAATGTCCGGCCTTGGTCCCTTCGGCCAAAGGTGATCTATGACAGATCTCATTGCAAGACCGGGCAACCTATGGAGCTCGGCCCAAGCGGCCATTGTCGTGGTTCTAAGCCTGACAGTAGAGTGGGGGGTAGGTATGGAGAGGCAAGGTCCTAGCTATGGAGAGGTTGTAAGCACAAGGGATGTACGAGTTCAGGCCCTTCTCGGAAGAAGTAACAGCCCTACGTCTCGGAGCCCGGAGGCGGTCGAGTGGATTATCAATGTATGGATTACAAGGTGCCCAACCCTTCTGCCTGTGGAGGGGGGTGGCTTATATAGAGTGCGCCAGGACCCCAGCCAGCCCACGTAGGAGAGGGTTTAAGGTGAGTTAAGTCTGGGGCGTTACTGGTAACGCCCCACATAAAGTGCCTTTACTATCATAAAGTCTACTTAATTACAGGCCGTTGCGGTGCAGAGTGCCTCTTGACCTCCTGGTGGTCGAGTGAGTCTTCGTGGTCGAGTCCTTCAGGCCAGTCGAGTGAATCCTCGTTGGTCGACTGGAAGGCGACCTCTTCTAGGGATGTCCTAGGGTAAGTTACTTGGAACAGGACCATGACCCTACCCTAGGTACATAACCCCATCATTAGCCCCCGAATGGATTGAGGCTTCGAGTGAAGAAGGAGTTGATGTCGTTTCCGATTAACCTTTGCGCTCTAGTTGTGCGCTGTTCTGGATCAAAGAATCTCTTCGTTGACAGGGAGCAATTTGTCTTCGGTCGACTCGATCCATTCTATTTTTGCGTCGAGTGATCTTTCGAGCTTCGACGATCTCCGAGCGACGGATCGCCGGAAACACCGCGTCTGGCAGACTGATTTGTTGCTCGCGGATTCCGCGGGGTGCGAAATTTGGGGGCGCACGCGAAGCGGGGCAGACCGCGGCGTTCGGATGGGACGGGGCATAGACGCCTCGATCTCCGCGCCGCCTTTTTCGCCACGTATCCAGTCCTCATAACTGCTCCCAGATATGATTAGATCGACCGGGCCCACATGTCAGCCACTCGGAAGGGACCTTATAAATGTGCCCGGCGAGGATTTCTGTGCTGCGCCTCAGCATTCTCCCTCTCTCCCTCTGCTTCCTTCCTCCCTGCTCAGCGTGCTCGCTCTCGCCCCCGCACCACTTCCCTTCGTGCATCTCACCGGCGACCATGGCCAAGGAGAAGGCGGCGGCGCTGGAGCGTGCCAAGAAGGCGTCGGCATCGGAGAAGGCGAAGGGGAGATCCACCAGCCGCAGAGGGTCCTCGTCCAGATCCCGCCTGCCGAAAGGCTGGGTCCAAGGAGACTGGATCCAGTCGACCATCACGGAGAAGGACCTCCTCGACATGGCCAACGAGGGCTTGATCCCTCATGGAGCTGCGAGGTTGCCGGGGAAGGAGTGGCAGCCACAGCCAGAAGAGGGTGAGTGTGTGCTTCTGGCCACTCATGTTGATCGTGGGTTTTCCTTGCCGCCAAGCATTTTCTTCCGTGGCTTCTTGAATTTCTTTGGAGCGCAGCTCCACCACTTTACCCCAAACTCCATTGCCTATCTTGCTGCGTTCGTGTCCATGTTTGAGGGTTTCTTGGGCTGTCGACCGCACTGGGGTTTGTTCAAACGTATCTTCACGTGTCGCTCTCAGACCGTGAAGAAGGCGAGCCCAGGTGATGAGAAGACCCGAGTCGTCCAAATGTGTGGGGGCCTGGGGATTCAGGTGAGGAATAATAGCACCTTCCCGCCCATGTCCTTTCCCGAGTCCGTCAGAGGCTGGCAGTCGACTTGGTTCTACTGTCAGGTCCAGTCGACGCCAGGGCAGTCGAGTGGACTCCCTCCGTTTACCATGGACCGAGTGAACAAGCCCTCCCCTCTGAAGCTGATTCCGGAGGAGAAAGCCAACGTGAAGATGTTGATGGAGCGCGTGGTGCAGTTGGTTCGGGAGGGGGTGACGGGCATGGATCTTCTGGAGGTCTTCCTCAGGCGTCGCATCCAACCCCTTCAATTCCGGAGCCACTGCATGTGGTTGTACTGTGGGCCCGAAGACGAGACTAGGGTCCATCCAGAAGAAGTCGACGATGCCACTCTGGAAAGATGGATGGTAGCCGTTACCGGAAACAGGGACAACCCGCGCGGAGCCAGAAGGATTCCTCCACTCGACCACAACAGCGACCCAAACAAGGTACACTTGCTCTGCTTTCCATTGTGTCCTTGTCGTATTCATTTCTGCTAACCCTGCCGACTGGTCGACTGATCCTTGTTTGGGCATCTGCTAGGCCTTCACCGAGTTGTACTCGATGCCCAATGGGGCACAAGCTTCGACTGAGGAAGGCGAGGCGAGCGGGGGCGAGGCGAGTGGGGGCGAGAGCCAGGAAGAGGAGGAATGGGACTCGGATGCTGCAGGGGATGATGACGACGATGATGATGATGAAGGTGATGAAGATGACATCGAGGACGAGGAAGAAGAGGAGGAGGAGGTCGTTCCACCGCGCTCAGAAAGGCGGTCGAAGCTTGTCCACGACCCTTCGACCGAACGTGGTAAGGGGGTTGCGACCGCCACTCAGTCGACCAAGCGCCCTCGGACCACCTCTCCGGCGCCGACTGAAAAGGCGCCGAAGCAGCCCAGGGCGGCCTCATCGAAGCCGACCAAGCTCCTGCCGAAGATGAAGGTGTCCATCCCCACCATATCAGGGTAATTGTGTTGCTCATATTTTCTTATTCTGTGCGAACTTTATCTCTGGTCGACGCTGAGGTTAGTCGACTGATCCTTTGGAGTTGCAGTGCTGCTACTTCTGAGACCTCGGCCCGGGCCGATGACCACGAGATGGAGGATGCAGCAACTTCGAATCCAGGTACTGTGTTCTTAATACCATTCTTAGTCGACTGACTCGCGATCTCTGATCCTGTTCCTTCTCCGCAGCTCCACCCAACACTGTTATCGATCTTCCTGATGATGATGAGGATGAAGAGCCGCTGAAGCACAGGAGGAGTCGGAAAGCGTCCGCCAGTAAGGTGCCTCAGGATGTGCCGGCGCCTGAAATTCTGACTGTGGAGGAAGAGAACACCACTCGACACACGGTGACCTTCGCGAATCCACTGACGAGTGCTCAGCAGCCTTCCCTCTTCATGACGCACCACGTCCCGGAGGACCAAGCTGGCGCAGCGAAGGAGGCGATACGCCAGGCGGGACTCATGATGGAGCAGCTGAAGACCATCCGGGACGCGAGCCAGGCAGCTTATGACGCCAGTTCTGCCTTCCAAAGCAATGTCCAGGTCAGTCGACCGCTGTTTGTTCTGTTGGATATGCTACCAAAAACTTTTCTTTTCTGGAATTTATATTAGTCACCCACTGGGTGTGTCGAATAAACTCCGTGTTAGCGGGGGCACGCTGAGTGCACCCGCTGGGTGTAGTCCCCAAGGCTAAGGTCGACTGCTGGCAGTCGGCCTTAGGCTTTATGATGTCAATCTTTCTGTCAGTCGACTGGTCGACTGGATTTCGCAAACCGGTGGGGGCACGCTGAGTGCACCCACTAGGTGTAGTCCCCAAGGCTAAGGTCGACTGCTGGCAGTCAGCCTTAGGCTTTATGATGTCAATCTTTCTGTCAGTCGACTGGTCGACTGGATTTCGCAAAGCGGTGGGGGCACGCTGAGTGCACCCGCTGGGTGTAGTCCCCGAGACTGCGGTCGAATGCTTGTATTCGGCTGTAGTCTTAGAAACGTGTGTTTTTCCCTTTTTCACTCGGAAGTGAGTTACATTTGACGTTTAGTCGATTGGTTCTTCGCAGAACTCCTGTGATCTTGTGGCTCGCTACTCAGAGCTGGAACAAAAACATACTCAAGTCGAGCTGAGCTTGAAGCTGGTTCAGGAGAAGCTGACAAAGGCAAAGGAGGAGACCGAAGGTATGTTTGGTGAGACCCTGACGACTGCTTTTCCCCTTGCTTGTTTCAGCACCTGATCTTGCTGTAACTTGCAGGCAAGGTAAGGGAGGCCCAGCAGAAGAAAGACCTTGAGCTAGCTGAGAAGATCAAGCTTGTTGACGAGAAGTTAGCTTCAGTCACCAAGCTCGAACAAGACAATACCAATCTGAAAACTGCTCTTGGGATTGCCAACAAGGAAGTCAGTCGACTGAGAACTGACAAAGCTGCCTTGACCGACCAAGTCAGCAAATTGACTGAGAAGAAAACTGAACTGGAGGCCTTCCTGAGTGGCCTTGCCAAGAAGCTGTTTCTTATGCTTGAAGGTAAACCTCCATGTTTGGCAAATATTTCCAACTGTGGCTTCTTCCATTTGACTATCCCCTTGACTTAGTGATCACCCTTGCAGAATTTTGTCAAAACTTCGAAGAGGAAACCAGCCGACTGGAGCCAAACCTTGACCCCGTCAATTCTCTGGTGAACGACGAAGTTGCCATGGATGTTTTCCGACTGGAGTCTCGTGTCGCAGCTGTCGTGGACTATCTCGCAAGGCTGAAGGCCGCCACATCTCGCATCGACTCGACGCTCTGGCCTGAGGAGACACTTCAGAATGACCTTGAGTCGCTGATGGCCCGCTTGAACACGATCCCTGGTCGAGTGCAGGAGTGGAAGAAGTCCTCGGCTCGGTGTGGTGCAGATGTCGCTCTGTGTCTGGCCCGAGTCCACTGCAAAGATGCGCGAGAAGAGAAGCTGGCGGCCCTTCGGGTGGCCAATACCAAGAAGCACGACTTCAGATCCTTTATGGAAACTTTCCTTGCAGCTGCCACTCGGATCGCCGACGGGATTGATCTTGATGAATTTGTTGCACCTTCCAGCCCTCCACAGGAGGGGTAAAAAACTTCTTCTGGCTCGACGCTTTAAATTTGCCTCGTATGCCGAGTGGAATTGTAACCGACAAACCTTAACAGGCTTGACGCCTGAGCACTTTCGGTTCCTTTAGATATCAATTCAAACTTGAATTTGGCGCTTGAATACGATTGCCTTCGGCTCGGAATGTCTTTTGCAGGTTCAAAGCAAGGTGCCTGTGCTGCAATCGACTTATTCTTTAGTCCACTTAGACGAGCACTGGGCTGCAGCTAAGCCCCCGAGTGAGAGGGTTGCTCTTCACTCGGTAGGATTTTGTAACTTAGGCGAGCACAGGGCCGCAGCTAAGCCCCCGAGTGAGAGGATTGCTCTTCACTTGGTAGGATTTTCACAACTTAGGCGAGTGCTTGGACTGCAGCTAAGCCTCCGAGTGAGAGGGTTGCTCTACCACTCGGTAGGATTTTTATAACTTAGGCGAGCACGAGGCTGCAGCTAAGCCTCCGAGTGGAAGGCTGGCTTACCACTCGGTAGGATTTTTACAACTTAGGCGAGTGCTTGGACTGCAGCTAAGCCTCCGAGTGGAAGGCTGGCTTACCACTCGGTAGGATTTTTATAACTTAGGCGAGCACGAGGCTGCAGCTAAGCCTCCGAGTGGAAGGCTGGCTTACCACTCGGTAGGATTTTTACAACTTAGGCGAGTGCTTGGACTGCAGCTAAGCCTCCGAGTGGAAGGCTGGCTTGCCACTCGGTAGGATTTTTATAACTTAGGCGAGCACGAGGCTGCAGCTAAGCCTCCGAGTGGAAGGCTGGCTTACCACTCGGTAGGATTTTTACAACTTAGGCGAGTACGAGGCTGCAGCTAAGCCTCCGAGTGGAAGGCTGGCTTACCACTCGGTAGGATTTTTACAACTTAGGCGAGTGCTTGGACTGCAGCTAAGCCTCCGAGTGGAAGGCTGGCTTACCACTCGGTAGGATTTTTATAACTTAGGCGAGCACGAGGCTGCAGCTAAGCCTCCGAGTGGAAGGCTGGCTTACCACTCGGTAGGATTTTTACAACTTAGGCGAGTGCTTGGACTGCAGCTAAGCCTCCGAGTGGAAGGCTGGCTTACCACTCGGTAGGATTTTTATAACTTAGGCGAGCACGAGGCTGCAGCTAAGCCTCCGAGTGGAAGGCTGGCTTACCACTCGGTAGGATTTTTACAACTTAGGCGAGTGCTTGGACTGCAGCTAAGCCTCCGAGTGGAAGGCTGGCTTACCACTCGGTAGGATTTTTATAACTTAGGCGAGCACGAGGCTGCAGCTAAGCCTCCGAGTGAAAGGCTGGCTTACCACTCGGTAGGATTTTTATAACTTAGGCGAGTGCTTGGACTGCAGCTAAGCCTCCGAGTGAGAGGGTTGCTCTTCACTCGGTAGGATTTTGATAACTTAGGCGAAACGGATTCGCAGCTAAGCCTCCGAGTGGGAGTCTGGTTCACCACTCGGTAGGAATTTGATACCTTAGGCGAAACGGATTCGCAGCTAAGCCCCCGAGTGAGAGGGTTGCTCTTCACTCGGTAGGATTTTTACAAACTTAGGCGAAACGGATTCGCAGCTAAGTCACCCACTGAGGGGAATTTCATTGGACAAAAAATAAAAAGTGACAGATATTATGGAGGAACTATGACACTTATTATTTTGGGGTCCATGAACTACAGAAGTACTTTATTGCAACTCATCCGAGTGATAAAGCTTAAGTGTAAAACGGGCGGAGTAGCTCCGCGTTCCAAGCTCGGGGCTCGTCGATATTATGCTCGACGTTGTAAAGACGATACGCCCCGTTGTGGAGAACCTTGGTGACGATGAAGGGGCCTTCCCAAGAAGGAGCAAGGAGCAAGCTTGTGTGGTTTGTGCTGATCTACTCGGAGAACCAAATCCCCTTCCTGGAAGGCTCGACCTCTCACATTTCGGGCGTGGAAACGCCGCAGATCTTGTTGGTAGATGGTCGACCGGATCAGAGCCATCTCCCTTTCTTCCTCTAAAAGGTCGACTGCGTCCTGCCGCGCTTGTTCAGCTTCTGCTTCGCTGTAGATTTCAACTCGAGGAGCATTGTGGAGAAGATCACTCGGCAAGACTGCCTCAGCTCCATAGACCAAGAAGAATGGAGTTCTTCCGGTCGACCGATTAGGCGTGGTCCGCAGTCCCCAGAGTACAGATGGAAGTTCGTCGACCCAAGCTCCAGCCGCGTGTTTGAGATCACGCATCAGTCGAGGCTTCAGTCCCTTGAGAATCAGTCCATTAGCTCGCTCTGCTTGCCCATTCGACTGCGGATGGGCGACTGATGCGTAGTCGACCCGTGTGCCCTGGGAGTTGCAGAAGGTTCTGAATTCCTCTGAGTCAAAGTTCGACCCATTATCCGTAATGATGCTGTGCGGGACTCCATATCTGAATATTAGTTCCCTGATGAAGCTAACAGCAGTACCGGTGTCGAGGCTCTTGATTGGTTTAGCCTCGATCCACTTGGTGAACTTGTCGACTGCCACCAGTACATGCGTGAAGCCACTTCGTCCTGTTCTCAAAGGGCCGACCATGTCCAGCTCCCAAACTGCAAAAGGCCAGACGAGTGGGATGGTCTTCAAAGCTGACGCAGGTTTGTGCGACATATTCGAGTAGAACTGACATCCCTCGCACTTATCCACTATCTCCTTTGCCATCTCATTCGCCTTGGGCCAGTAAAATCCGGCTCGGTATGCTTTGGCCACGATGGTCCGGGAGGACGCATGATGACCACAGGTCCCCGAGTGAATATCATTGAGGATGAGTCGACCTTCTTCTGGTGTTATGCACTTCTGACCGACTCCAGTCGTGCTCTCTCTGTATAATTGTCCTTTGATGACGGTGAAGGCCTTAGATCGACGGACGATCCGTCGAGCCTCTTCCTCATCCTCCGGAAGCTCTTTCCTCAAGATATATGCGACATACGGAATCGTCCAGTCGGGAATGACTACCAAAACCTCCATGATCAAGTCGACCACCGCTGGGACTTCAACTTCAGTCGGATCTGTGGCACTCTTGGGCTGCGGAGTTTCTTCGGTGAAAGGATCTTCTTTGACTGACGGAGTGTGTATATGCTCCAAGAACACACCACTCGGAATGGCTTCTCTCTTGGAACCTATCTTTGCTAGATCATCAGCTGCTTGATTTTTCAGTCGGGGTATATGATGGAGCTCCAACCCCTCGAACTTTTTCTCCAGCTTCCTCACTGCACTGCAGTATCCAGTCATGGCTGGGCTTCTCACGTCCCACTCTTTCATCACCTGATTGACCACTAAATCCGAGTCGCCATAGACCATTAGGCAACGGACGCCGAGTGAAATGGCCATGCGCAACCCATATAGGAGGGCCTCATATTCTGCCTCATTGTTGGAGGAATCAAAGTGAATCTGGAGCACATATCTGAGCTTATCTCCTCTGGGGGAAACCAGGACAACCCCAGCACCGGAACCATTCAACATCTTAGAACCATCGAAAAACATGGTCCAATGCTCCGAGTGAACTTCAGTCGGCTGCTGCTGTTCGATCCACTCGGCGAGGAAATCTGCTATTGCCTGGGACTTAATGGCTTTCTTTGCCTCAAACTTGATATCAAGGGGAAGAAGTTCAATCGCCCATTTGGCCACTCGACCAGTTGCATCTCTGTTGTGCAAAATCTCTGATAGTGGAGCGTCGCTGACGACTGTGATTGAATGGTCAGAGAAATAATGAGCAACCTTCTTTGTGGTCATGTATATTCCATACACAAGCTTCTGATAATGAGGATATCTCTGCTTGGATGGAGTCAAGACTTCAGACAAATAATACACTGGGCGTTGAACTTTGAGAGCTTTTCCTTCTTCTTCCCGCTCGACCGTTAGCACAGTACTGACGACTTGTCCTGTGGCTGTGATGTAGAGCAACAGAGGCTCTTTGCTGATTGGAGCAGCAAGCACCGGCTGGATGGAGAGCAGAGCTTTTAGCTCGGCAAACGCTGCATCAGCTTCTGGAGTCCACTCGAACTTGTCAGCCTTCTTCATCAGTCGGTAAAGAGGCAATGCCTTTTCACCGAGTCGTGAGATGAATCGACTTAATGCGGCCAAGCATCCAGTAAGCTTCTGGACATCGTGCACTCGCACAGGGCGTTTCATTCGGAGAATAGTGCCAATCTTTTCTGGGTTGGCGTCGATTCCCCGTTCGGAAACGAGAAAACCGAGTAACTTGCCACCAGGAACTCCAAATGTGCACTTTGATGGATTGAGCTTGATATCATACCTTCTGAGGTTGGCAAATGTTTCGGCGAGGTCAGCGAGCAGGTCGGAACCTTTTCGTGACTTGACAACAATATCATCCATATAA
Organism: Triticum aestivum; assembly: GCF_018294505.1. Classification (NCBI taxonomy): domain Eukaryota; kingdom Viridiplantae; phylum Streptophyta; class Magnoliopsida; order Poales; family Poaceae; genus Triticum; species Triticum aestivum. Next base: position 98,951,911 of record NC_057813.1, on the reverse strand, counting down.
GCTTCCACATTCCGACTGATTTGAGTGAGTAGACACTTCTGGATCATTCGCATAAATGTGGCTCCGGCATTCTTGAGGCTTAATGGCATGGTGATATAGCAGAAGCACCCGAATGGAGTGATGAAAGCTGTTTTTACTTCATCGGGCCCATATAGACGGATCTGGTGGTACCCGGAGTAAGCATCTAAAAAAGACAACCTCTCGCATCCCGCGGTCGAGTCAACAATTTGATCTATGCGAGGGAGAGGAAAGTGATCTTTCGGGCAGGCCCGGTTGATGTGCTTGAAATCAATGCACATTCGGAGCGACTTGTCCTTCTTAGGAACCATGACGACATTAGCGAGCCACTCGGAGTGGAATATCTCTCGGATAAATCCTGCCGCCAACAGTCGAGCCACTTCTTCACCGATGGCCTTTCTCTTCTGGACGGCGGACCGCCGAAGATGTTCTTTGACTGGCTTTGCAGACGAGTCGACTCTTAGGCGATGCTCAGCCAGTCCCCTGGGAACACCTGGCATGTCAGCGGGCTTCCATGCAAAAATGTCCCAGTTCTCACGGAGGAACTGGATGAGCGCTTCTTCCTATTTTGGGTCGAGTGTTGTGGAGATGCGGGTCGGAGCTGCTTCGGGGTCGGTCGGGTGAATGTGAACAGGCTTCGTCTCACCGGACGACTGGAATGCAGATTCTGTGGCGGGCTTCTTGGATCGCAGCAAGTCACTTGGATCTGCGTTTTGCTTGTATTCTTCGAACTCGACCGCTGTCACTTGGGAATCGGCAATTTTGGAGCCCTTCTGAAAGCACTCCTCTGCCTTTTTCCTATCACTGGTGACAGTGATCACACCTTTGGGACCGGGCATCTTCAATTTGAGGTACACGTAACATGGTCGAGCCATGAACCGTGCATAGGCTGGTCTCCCCAAAATGGCATGATATGCACTTTGAAAATCCACGACCTCAAACGTCAACTTTTCTTTGCGAAAATGCTTTGAATCGCCAAACACTACGTCCAAAGCTATCTGGCCGAGTGACTCGGCCTTCTTCCCTGGTATAACTCCATGGAAGCTCATGTTACTAGTGCTCAGTCGGGACATCGGAATGCCCATACCTTTCAACGTGTCTGCATATAACAGATTCAGCCCACTTCCACCGTCCATCAGCACCTTTGTCAGTCGAGTGCCTTCGACAACTGGATCGACCACCAAAGCTTGCCTCCCAGGGGTGGCAATATGAGTCGGGTGATCAGATTGGTCGAATGTGATGGGTGTTTGAGACCACTTCAGATAATTTGCCTTTGCTGGGGCAACCATGTTAACCTCTCGGTTAATCACTTTCAGTCGACTTCTGCTTTCCACATCTGCGAAGATCATCAGAGTGGAGTTGATATGCGGATATCCTCCCTCACTGTCCTCTTTGTCTTCGGCCTTGTCCGGCTCCTTCTCCTTGTCCTTAGACTGTTTTCCCTGAAACTGCTGGATCAGGAGTCGACATTGGCGAGTGGTGTGCTTTGGGTAAATGATATTCCCCTCTTCATCTTTCTTCGTGTGAATATGACACGGCATATCCATCACGTCGTTCCCTTCTTTATCCTTTACCTTCTTGGGGTTCCAGGATCCTTTTGGTTTCCCCTTAAACTTTCCTTGAGTCACGGCCAGAGCCTCTCCAGGAGCTGCCGGTTCAGCCTTCCGCTTCTGTTTCCGACTGGTGTTTCCTTTTTCCGACTGACTCGGCTTGTGCTTGCCGCTTCGGAGTCGGTCTTCTTCTTCGCCGTTGGCGTTCTTGGTAGCAATCTCCATCATCCGACTCAAGGTCATGTCACCGGTTCGACCAAATTTCAAACTCAGTTCTCTGTTCTTGACGCCATCTTTGAAGGCGCATACTGCCTGATGGTCAGAGACATTTTCCACAGTGTGGTGCAAAGTGATCCACCTCTGAATATACTCTCTGAGAGTCTCATTGGTTTTCTGCACGCAGACTTGCAACTCTGTCAATCCCGCTGGTCGCTTGCAAGTCCCTTCGAACGTTCTGACGAACACTCGGGACAGATCTTCCCAAGTGTAAATGCTGCTAGGAGGCAATTGAGTCAACCATGCCCTGGCAGAACCTTCCAACATGAGGGGCAAATGCTTCATGGCCACCTCGTCGTTCCCACCACCGATCTGAACTGCCACTCGGTAGTCTTCAAGCCAAGTTTCAGGCTTAGACTCACCAGTGAACTTGCTGACTCCTGTTGCCAACCTGAAATTGGGGGGGATAACTGCGGCTCTGATAGCTCTGCTGAAACATTCAGGACCAGAAACATGTACTCGACTGCTCGTGGGTACATCTCTGTCGAGTGCACCTCGATGGGCTCTGTTCCGGTCGACCAACCCTTGCACGATAATGGATCGCGCATCGAAGCCTGGCTCTCTGGGGTCAACTGGAACCCTACGCCCTGTACTGTACTGACGCCTATCATCTGGCTGCCTAGGAGCGTAAGACCCACCCCTCGGAGGGGAATAGGGCACTCGACGCCTATCATCTCGGTCGAGTCTGTCGCCATATTGATCTCGCCGATTCTCACGCCCTTCGCGCCGCGGAGGCGATCTGGGGCTGTGAGCCGACTGAACCGTATTCACAGTGACGGATCGACTGTGAATTCTGTTGCGCGACTGAGACACGGCTGAATTCTGATCTCCTGTTGCTCGGAGCAGATCCCTGATCTGCAGCAAACCTCTGCCAGCCTCTGACTGCGAAGGCTGAATGGACTCTGCTATACGGGTCGCAGCTGCTAAATTCTGAATTGGGGTTCGATATACCTGAGTCGGCGGGAAGAGTTGACGTCGACTGGTGTCGGGAACTCGTTGCCGCGCGCGCTCGTCGAGTGCTCGCTGAAGGTTCTCCAGTCGAGTGCGCTCGGCCAAATTGGCGAGACGCGCCTCCTCTAAGGCACGAGCCTCGGGGGTTTCTCCTGCGATGGGAATACGCAGGGGATCCTCGTTCCTGTGGCGAAGCTCTTCTCTTTGCAGAGAGTCGAGTGGCTCGGGCTGGTACTCTTCGTAGCCTCGTGCAGGGTCGCCGCCGTCGCCTGCTCCACCACCACGGGCGAAGCCAGGAGGACTGTGGGGCCCGTCGACCATCAAGATTTCCGCCGCTGGATCACTGCTTCCGCACTCGGATGCAGTCTCTCCGGAGCCAGTCGACTGATCGAACAAGCCGTAGAGATATTCGTTGGGCTCGATTGCCGCAACTTGTGTAGTGGCCGACTGGCGAGCCACCGCGTGACTCACCCATCGTTGAAGCCTCGACCGGCCTGAGCGCTTGCGCTGGCGGGAGACCGGGAGGGTGGAAGATGGAGGAGCCGACCGATACTGGGTCGATGGTTGCCGCAGCAGAACACCGCGGACACATGCGCGAAAATGCGTCGCACCGCGGACGGGGAGCGCATCTACGTCGAGTGGAGCCTCCTGGAGCCATGCGGAGTCGTCGGCGATGAAGGCGAGAGCGCCGAGACGGATCTCTTGACCCTCGACCAAAATTCCAGCAGACACCATGATGAAAGTACTCGGAAGAATCGCAACTTCTCCACCAAATCGCTAAAACACTCGCCCCACGGTGGGCGCCAACTGTCGTGGTTCTAAGCCTGACAGTAGAGTGGGGGGTAGGTATGGAGAGGCAAGGTCCTAGCTATGGAGAGGTTGTAAGCACAAGGGATGTACGAGTTCAGGCCCTTCTCGGAAGAAGTAACAGCCCTACGTCTCGGAGCCCGGAGGCGGTCGAGTGGATTATCAATGTATGGATTACAAGGTGCCCAACCCTTCTGCCTGTGGAGGGGGGTGGCTTATATAGAGTGCGCCAGGACCCCAGCCAGCCCACGTAGGAGAGGGTTTAAGGTGAGTTAAGTCTGGGGCGTTACTGGTAACGCCCCACATAAAGTGCCTTTACTATCATAAAGTCTACTTAATTACAGGCCGTTGCGGTGCAGAGTGCCTCTTGACCTCCTGGTGGTCGAGTGAGTCTTCGTGGTCGAGTCCTTCAGGCCAGTCGAGTGGATCCTCGTTGGTCGACTGGAAGTCGACCTCTTCTAGGGATGTCCTAGGGTAAGTTACTTGGAACAGGACCATGACCCTACCCTAGGTACATAACCCCATCAGCCATCCTCTCATTCAATGGCAGCGGACGCGTTGGAGCACTGAACTGCAACCAGAACAACCTTTCCACCCCATGATCTTTTTGATCCTTGAAGAACTTGGTCGCATACGCGTCTGCAGCACTCCATAACTGATCCAGAGGAGCATAATTTGGATCTCCGAACTTCATCCGCAACAAATATGAACTCCCAGCCGCGATATTTCCGTCTTGTCGAAGCTCCTCCCACACAGCTCTTACCTCAGAGCGTGTCTCCTTGGCAGCATCCAAGGCCTTCTTCAGGTCAGCCGCTTTCACTTGGCTCTCCTTTTCTAGGAGCCCATATCGGCTGGCAGCATCTTTTAGCTCCATAGCCATCTCGACTATTTTATCCTCGCTCCGACAATGAGCAGCCTGTTCGGCTCTCAACTCCTCGGTCGCCTTCAGGGCAGCCGCATTGCTTATCCTGGCTTGTTCTTTGGCTAAGGTCAGTTCCACCCTTAGGGCCTCCACGGCAGCAGCTCCATCTGCAGCCACAACATATCATAGAGGTTAGCATCACGCTCCTCTTGATATTCGCTGATAATCCAAAAGAAAACACATACCCTATGACTCGTCAAGTCGCTTGTTCACAAGCGCGATGTCCGCGTCTGCCGCATCAAGCTGTCGCCTCAGTTCGGCGAATTCAGCAGTCCGGTCAACTGCCGGACCCTTAGCCATCTGCACATAATACAATGCGATCATTACTTCGAAGTATGATCCTCCAATTTCTGCCTAGGGCCGGCAACCAGAGTCTCAGAGGCTACTATCTATACGGAGCACACCTAGCGTGTGCGGTACATCCAAATGATTACATATTTCATTACGTACCTCAAAGCCTTTGAGCGGGCTCGTAAAAGCTTCATTCAACCCGCTTTTGGCGGATGAAATCTTCTCAAACACCATACTCATTAAAGTACGGTGATCCTCTGAGAGAGCGGCTCGCTCCAGAAGTCCCGTCAGTGTATCCGGCTGAGTGCCGGACAGCCCCGGACTCTTTCTATTACCCTCCTTGGGAGTCGAACCCTCCAGACTCGGGGTCACCAAAGCATTGACTTCTGGCCTTGACAGATCAGGAATCCTCCATGACGACAGCTCGGGGTCGCCCGCCCCGTGGGGTGGGGAGACAGGTGGAGTTTCACTCTCCATCATCTCCGGAAGAAGATCCCCCGAAGATGAACTCTGTTGAGAAGAGCTACTAGCTGGACTGCAAGATAGATCCTGGTTATTGCTCTCGGAGGAAAAGGCAGTATATGTTTATACCTTTAATTAACTTACAGCTCGGTGGAGGGCTGGCCCGTTTGTGGGCGTTGCACGGTGAGGACGCCCTCTGGGGCAGGGCCCCTTGAATAAGTTTTCTTCCCTTGCTTAGGCACCTCCGCTTCCAAGTCTTCGGAGGCGACCCTTTTCTTCCCGCGGGGGGAGGGAACCTTAGATTCACCTCCCCGATTATCCTCCCTTGTGGAGACATTAATTCCCCCGGTTTGGATGTACAAAGTGTGAAGATCGTTCTTGGCTTCTTTTCTCTCCCCTTCATCTTTCCCCGATGGCACTTGATTACAGCGCGCATTTGAGCATCCTGGTTAATGCAGGATTCTGCGAGCCTTCGGGAAGCAGGGTCGGACACCTGATCCTCTTAGCCTTGCTGAGCCAATCCTGGCCGCGAATAGTTTTCAGAATAAATGTTGTGATAAATATGAACAGAGTGTTCGGTTGCAGAGTTACTTACTTGGGTATCTGGACGATTGCAGTTCAAACCCACATCCTCGGTGGTGTCTGGACACTTTACGAGTGATCCGAAGAATAACCTATACATCCCTTCGAGTGTCATGCCGAAGAAGTGTTGAATTGTTCGTGGTCCTTCTGGATTGAACTTCCACATCCGGAGAGGTCGATGTTTGCACGACAGGGCCCGTCGAACTAGCATTACCTGAATTACTTTGATAAGGCTAATATCCCTCTCAATGAGCTCCCGAATATGACTCTGCAATATTGAAACATCGTTAGCAAGCCCCCAGTCCTGTCCCACGTTGGCCCACGACGCCAGTTGAGGTGGAGGGCCCAAGCGGAAGGCGGGGTCAGCCGCCCACTTTGTGCCTCGAGGAGTTGTGATGTAGAACCACCTCCGTTGCCATAAATCTGACACCTCCAGGAAGGAACCTTCTGGCCATGGAACACCGGCGCTTTTGCTTATTATAGTGCCTCCGCACTCCGCGTGTCGCCCATCGATCATCTTTGTCTTTACATTGAAGGTCTTGAGCCATAAGCCGAAGTGTGGGGTGATATGGAGGAAGGCTTAACACACGACGATGAAAGACGAGATGTGAAGGATGGAATCCAGAGCTAGATTGTGAAAATCTAGCCCATAATAAAACATGAGCCCTCTTACGAAGGGATCAAGGCTAAAGCCTAAACCTCGGAGGAACTGGGAAACAAATACAATGCTTTCGTTGGGTTCGGGAGTGGGGATGACCTGTCCCTGGGCAGGAAGCCTGTGCTTGACATCGGCGGTCAGGTACCTGGCCTCCCTAAGCTTCGCAATGTCCTCCTCTGTGACAAAGGAGGCCATCCATCGGCCTTGAAGGTTGGATCCGGACATGATTGAAGATCCGGGGTGCTTAAGCCTGAACTTTGGGTGATGGAACTCGAGGTGGGGGAAGGAGCAAGCATGGGAAAGATAGGAACAGGCCTCGGTCCCTCTATAAAGGAGGTGAATATCAAGTGTCCTCAACGTGACCATTTGGGAATTTCCTAAAAACAAGGAGTCATACCAACAGGCGTAGTTAGGTTACCCACACCTGTATTGATGAGAATCCCGCGATAAGGGGGACACGATCTCTGCTTCGACAAGACGTGCCCATAAAGCCGCCTTGCAATACGTGTAGTGGTGGACTGGGAAAAAGGTTCATATTGAACCGGGCCAAAGTGTGATGTCCTGTCATGAAACATCGTCAGCAGATTCGATTCGTGAGAAAGTATACTCTCTACGGTGGTATGTGGAATTTATTTTGCAGAGCCGGACATGATCCTTGTGTTCGAAATCTACCTTGGAGTATTCGAAGATGGAAACAACCTTGCAATGTCGAAGACAATCTACGCGTCGGACTCATCGTCATTGAAGCCTGGTTCAGGGGCTACTGAGGGAGTCCTGGATTAGGGGGTATCCGGACAGCCAGACTATATACTTTGGCCGGACTGTTGGACTATGAAGACACAAGATTGAAGACTTTGTCCCGTGTCCGGATGGGACTCTCCTTATCATGGAAGGCAAGCTTGGCGATTTGGATGTTAGATCTCCTTCTCTGTAACCGACTCTGTGTAACCCTAGCCCCCTCCGGTGTCTATATAAACCGGTGGGTTTAGTCCGTAGGACAGGAACAACAATCATAATCATAGGCTAGCTTCTAGGGTTTAGCCTCTAGGATCTCGTGGTAGATCAACTCTTGTAATACTCATATCATCAAGATCAATCAAGCAAGAAGTAGGGTATTACCTCCATCGAGAGGGCCCGAACATGGGTAAACATTGTGTCCCCAGCCTCCTGTTACCATTAGCCTTAGACACACAGTTCGGGATCCCCTACCCGAGATCCGCCGGTTTTGACACCGACACTCGGTGAGACCGAAATAAATGCAACAAGTCACAGGGCGTTGAAAGGCCATCTCGATGTGACTGAACTGTTAGGGTTTCTGGCAGTGGGTATGTCAAATGAACTCGGTGTCTCTAGGTAAAAAGAATCGGTGGGGCCAAGTTTGACTTTGAGTTTTGGACATATTTGGAATGAGAAAGTGGTTGAGGGTTTTGGAGCAATATCACTAATTACTTTTGAGCAAGCAAGCCATTAAGCAACACCTCATCCCCTTTTAATAGTATTGGCTTTCCTATGGACTCAATGTGATCTTGGATCACTAAAATTAAAAGAAGAGTCTTGAGCTTTTGCCAATGTGTGTCCTTAGCATTTTGAGGGGTCCAAATTCCTAGTCCATGTCATGCCATTCATTGAACTTTTCTGAAATATCAAACTTGAGTGATCATTAGTTCAATGAGCTATATATTTTGTATGTGGATAGATTGATCTCATACATGGACTAGGAATGCCAGTAATCTCCGTGGGCCAACATTTTGGTGGACAGATTGATCTCATACGTGGCAAGAATCGGAAAAAGGAATGCACAAAGAAATCGAGTCCGTACCATAACTTGGCGGCGAACTCGCTACAGCAACAACGGAGGTGAGATTTCTGTTGATGGGGATGGAGACCAGCGGCAGGAGGGTGCTGGTGACGACGGAGACGATCCAGAGACCAAGGGAGCGGCAGAGCTGGGAGGCGTGGACGAAGAGTTTGGAGTGGTTTCCAAAATTTCATCCCGCGGATATATATACCCAGTCACTGTTGGTTGGACCGAGTGGAACGACTCAGTGGCACATAGATGCAAAACTGCGAGCAGTTACTACAACTCGGTGTGACCGAAATTTTCAAATCGGTTGCACCGAGGAGAAAACCTAGATCAACTTAATTAATTCGGTGAGACCGAGTGTGGTGAATCGGTCGGATCGAGATGCATTAAGATGTTTTGGAAGTTTAAGCCCTTGACGGATCGGCGGCTCCGAGTGCTCCTCACCCGTATGGTTCGAATTCGACTTGTTCAAGCTTTGTGATGTAGCATGAATAGAGTTTGAGATGAGAAAAGCATAGATAGCTAGAGGGAGTACTTAGGCATTCTTGTCCATCCATTTGGCAAAAAGAAAGACCAATCAATCAAAGCACCAAATGGATGTCCTCGAATGGAGAAAAATCATGCAACCAACATGCTCACACAATAAGATAGAAAATCAAATATGTGGCAAAGCATGCAGAAACACTCTAGCATCTATCAAGCAATTGGCGATGACTAGGTCGTCTATTTATGAGTATATTGACTTAGGAGTCAAATAAGAACATTTGATCATAGGTCATACTCAATGTTTAAGCACAAGTAGGGTTACCACTTTTACATAAAGCATTGTTGTGTTCACACCATTAGAGTTGCTTTAGCTCAATTCTTAGAGTAAAGCTCCCCTAGATGTGATATCCCCCTTAGAGGGATGAACTAACCTTGGGTTTTGTCGATGATGACTTCACGTATATGTTGAAGATGTGCATGCTCAATGTTGATGTAGACCATTTGGAGCAATCCATTAGAGTGAGTTGCACTTTCAATACCTACATGGGTTAGTCCCACAAGGAACAAACAAAGATATCCATAGACATAGAGTTATGTACACATATGATGATGTCCATGGAAGCATTCGGTTACCTTGTCCCTTGACTTACCAAGAAGAGAGTTTGTGACTTCTTGAAGTAGTGCAAGATATGGAAGTTGATTGCACTTGTCCTTGCCAAAATGAATATGAGTGAAGTATGTTGGCAGAGTCACCCTCAAGAACTCTCTAGTTCTTCTTCTTTGGGATCCACATCAACTTGATGGTAATCCTTGGAGTTGTAGTCGTACTCGATGAAGTAGAACTTGATGTAGTCTTGGGAACCCACTTAACCAAGGCCTTAGGAGCTTCTTCAAATGCATCAATCTCCTCTTGAAGCTTGTCCTTGCCTTTTAGCTTGTGGTCTTGTGGTGGAACATCATCTTGAGCTTGTGTTCCCTTCAAGGAAGTAGGGTCATACTTCTCTTGTTGAGGAACAAACTTCGTCTTGGGGTATTGATCTTCTTCCCACTCAACTCCATTGGCATTGAACTTTCGTTCAAAACCAACACCTTGATTCTTCCGGTGCCTTCCTTGCTTGCATACAATTTCCTCAAATTGCTTACTTCCGGCAAGGCTCTTGTAAACACCTTTCTCTATAATTCCCTTCAATAAGCTATTATCTTTCTCAAGTGTAACTTGGCTAAGAGAATCATTAGTGGAATCAAGAGAACTACTAGAAGCAACAATATTGGATTTAGCATGATTATTGTTACTACTAGAAGGAGAATCTTTCTTGCTCTTGTTGCTAGATTTTACTCGTGGCATGTAAGTAGACAAGAGTAAACGCTTGACAATGTAAGAAGAACTTTTCTTCCGAAGATCATCATTAATTGCTTTTAAGAACCCATGCTCTTTCTCTAAGTTGAGCTTTTCAAAGCGTAGCTTCTCATGAGTTTTTAGCTCTCGATGATCCTCTAAAGTAGTTTCATGAGCTAACTTAAGAGTTTTTAGTTCTTTAGTTAGAAACTCAATCTCCTTATTATCATTGTCATTCGTTTCATCTTGATTAGCATGATTAATAGCAATTTCATCATAGTTTTCATCACTAGTATTGTCAACAAGTAAATCATCATCACCTAGCAAATCATCTTCATCACTATTGAAATCAATATACTCGGGGTGTTATACCTTAGGGCCTTTATCCATGAAGCATCTTCAAATTCCTTCATTTGGTGAGTCAAATATGTCATAGGAGTTGGATGACACAAGCGCAAGACCGGCAACACCTTCATGTTGAGTATATTCGGAGTCGGAGTGATAACTTCTCTCGGAGTAGTTGCCGGAGTCGGAACCAGATACCCATTCACCAACATGAGCTTGATGTCTTCATCTTGTGTAGATCTTTGATTATCTGTCCTTCCTTTCCAAATCCTTCCTTCGACGAGAAGGTCTTCGTTCATAACAATCATCTCTACTCCTTATCTCTCTTGGTGGTGATTCATCTCTTTTACTTCTCCTTTTAGGTGAGTCTTCTCTTCCTTTGTAGGGAGCCGTACATTCATTGGAGTAGTGTCTATGTCTTCTACAATTGTAGCAAGTGCAATCACAACTATAAGATCTTTTGTCATTGTAGGACCTTGACTTGGAGCTTCTCTCTTTGCTACTCTTGTAGAACTTGTTTAAGTTCTTCACCATTAAGCTCAATTCTTAACTGAATACTTGTTTTTCACTTGATGTTGTAGGAGCATCACATGAAGCTTTATAAGCACCACTCGACTTATTGTGAAACTCTTCCCTATCTTTGAGTGACATCTCATGAGCAACAATTCTCCCAATAGGTTCCGCTGGCTTGAGATCTTTGTAATTGGGCATCATTTGGATCAAGGTGCACACGGTATCATATTTTCCATCCAAGGCTCTTAGGATCTTCTTGGTGATGAATCTCTCGGTCATCTCCTTGCTTCCTAAGCCAGCAATCTCATTTATGATGAGAGCAAGCCTAGAGTACATTTCGGTGACTCCTTCACCATCCTTCATTTTGAACTTGTCAAGTTGACTTTGAAGCACATCCAATTTGGATTCCTTTATGGACTCGGTACCTTCATGCATATCAACCAAAGTATCCCAAATTTCCTTTGCATTCTCAAGACGGCTGATTTTTTTGAATTCTTCGGGGCACAATCCATTGAGGAGGATATCACAAGCTTGTGCATTGTATTGCAACATCTTCAATTCTTCCGCAGTTGCTTCACGGTTCGGTTCTCTTCCATCCTCGAAGTATTCACCTTTCAAACCAATACACACAATAGCCCAAACAACGGGGTTATTGCCAAGAATATGCATTTTCATCTTATGCTTCTAACTAACAAAATTAGTACCATCAAAGTAAGGACCTCTATGGTGGTAATTTCCCTCGCTAGACGCCACACTCCCTTAGGTTGTGAAACCAAGGCTATGATCACCAAAAGCTATGGAAATCAAGGCAAATGGAGACCGAAGCTCTGAGACCACTTGTAGGATCGAAGCTCCGATACCACTTGTAGGATCGAAAGTAGGTCTAGAGGGGGTGATTAGACTACTTGACCAAGTAAAATCTAACATTTTCCCAATTTTAAGTCTGGGCATATTTTAGCAACTTAGCACAACTCAAGCAATCAACCTACACATGAAATTCTAAGAGTGTAGCAGAGGAAAGTAAAACATTGCATATGAAGGTAAAGGGAAGGGTTTGGAGAAGGCAAACACAATGTACACACGGAGATTTTTGGCGTGGTTCTGATAGGTGGTGCTATTGTAGCTCCACGTTGATGGAGACTTCAACCCACGAAGGGTAACGGTTGCACGAGTCCATGGAGGGATCCACCCATGAAGAAGCAACCTTGTCTATCCGACCATCGCCATCGACCACGAAGGACTTGACTCACTTGGGTAGATCTTCATGAAGTAGCTAGGCAATCTCCTTGCCATTACAAACTCCTTGGTTCAACTCCACAATCTTGACGGAGTCTCCCAAGTGACACCTAACCAATCTAGGTGATACCACTCTCCAAAAGGTAATAGATGGTGTGTTGAAGATGAACTCCTTGCTCTTGTGCTTCAAATGATAGTCTCCCCAACACAACTCTCTCACACATATTTGGTTATGGTGGAAAGATGATTTGAGTGGAAAGGAACTTGGGGAAGGCTAGAGATCAAGATTATTGTGGTTGGATTGGAATGTCTTGGTCTCAACACATGAGTAGGTGGTTCTCTGTCAGAAAATGAGTAGTGGAAGTGTAGGCATGTTCTGATGGCTCTCTCTCAAATGGAGAAGGGGTTGGAGGAGTATATATAGCCTCCACACAAAATCCAACCGTTAAACACATTTGACTCAACTCGGTCAGACCGAATAGAAGAACTCGGTGAGACCGATTCAGTTCAAAATGTGAACGTTTGGAATCTCGGTGGGACCGATGTGCTAGGGCTAGAGCAAAACCTCATCTCGGTGAGACCGATCGCATAAACTCGGTGAGACCGATTTTAGCGATGAGCAAACAGGGACTTGGTCAAACAAACTCGGTGGGACCAATCGCTCCTTTCGGTGAGACCGAAACGTTACGAAGGGGAAATAGAGAGTTTGCATTGCGAACTCGGTGGGACCTATTGCTCATTTCGGTGACACCAAAATGTTACGAAGGGAAACAGATAGTTTGCAAAGCCATCTTGGTGAGACTGAGAGCTGTATCGGTGAAACTGAATTGACTAGGGTGTCTGGCTGTGGCTATGTCAACAGAACTCGATGGCACCAAATAGATCAAATCAGTGGGTTAGTTTGACTTTAGGTTTTGGACATATGTGGAAATGAGAAAGTGGTTGAGGTTTTGGGAGCAATATCACTGAGCACTTTGAGCAAGTAGACCATTATGCAACACCTCATCCCCTTTTAATAGTATTGTCTTTCCTATGGACTCAATGTGATCTTGGATCACTAAAATGAAAATGAAGAGTCTTGAGCCTTTGCCAATCTTTGTCCTTAGCATTTTGAGGGGGCGACATCTCTAGTCCATGCCATGCCAATCATTGAACTTTCTGAAATATTTTAACTTGAATGGATATTAGTTCAATGAGCTATATGTTGTTATGAATTACCAAAACCACCTGGGGATTAGTTGCACTTCTTACCGTACGGTGGACTTTGGGGCTGCTCAAATGTCACCTATGAACGGTGATCATAACAACAACTTACGGGTTTGTCAGAAAGTTTGACAAGTGACTAGATAGCTCGAGAGTGGGATTTTCTCCTCTGATGATGGAGAGATATTCTTAGGGACCTCTTGGTGTGATGGCATCCATCATTGTCTGGCCAGACGCAGGTGACTTCGTCGCGGGGATGCCAGAACACAATAACGAGAAAGAAGAATAAAACCGGTAACGAGGATGACACTATAGTGAGCATGTGATGACTCAAGAGGATACCGATGCATCCCGGGTTTTGTGAACTATCGCGAAGCAAAAGGAATATCACATGTTAACCAAAGGTTCACTCGAATATCATTCGTGTGCTCGTAGGGATTGATATGGACGTCCATGGTTCCGCTGTGGGTCATTAAACAAAGGGGTTTTGTTCATGTCTATGAGTTACCAAACCTATGGGGTCACAAGTTTCAGGCAATCACGACCTGTTCAGTGTTAGAGCATCTCCAGCTGCGCCCCCAACAGGCCCCTAGGGCGACTTTTTTCCCGTTGGCACCAAAAAAAACCAGTCGCCGCCAAGATGCCGAAATCCACTGACTCAGCCCGTTTTTGGGCCCGGGGATCTCAGGCCGAACCCAGTGCACTAGGGGAGCTCGGGGGCTCTGGTGAAAGGGAAAACCACATCTAGGCCTCACTGTTAGGCGAAATTTCAAGACAAATGTCCATATTCGCCCCTCCCCCTCCCCCCCGCACACCCTCCCGCCACCTTGTCGATCCAGGCGCCGCCCACCACCCACCACCGCTAGATAGGCCATTCCCTGCCAGAAAAGAGAAAGGGTTTCGCCATGGCAACCTCTCCACCACCTTCCTAGGCGAGTATTCCGGCGCTACGGCCGCGCAGGGTGGGATACTGATGGTTGTGCGCCTACCACACATTCCACACCCTCCAGGTATTCGGCGATTTGCCTGCTCGGCGATGGACTCAGACGACGAGGAGGCGCTCGTGACGCTGCTGGAGGAGGAAGCCGATGCCGATGTCCAGGACGAAGAGCATCTCATGGTCCTCGCCGCCCTGGCCGGCCTACTCGCTAGCAATGCAAAGCCGCAGCAAGGTGGCTCGGCACCGGGGCGGCTGAAAGCAAAGAACCGGCATCGACTAGAAGGCTATTGCATGCTCTACTCCGACTACTTCGTCGACGCTCCACTGCACAGCGACAAAGTATTTCGGCGTGTTATTGGATGAGCTGAAAGCTATTCCTCAGGATTGTGAATTCCATCTGGGAGTTTGACGGCTGCTTCAAGTGCAAGAAGGATTGCACCGGCACACTTGGATTTACCTCAATCCAGAAGTGCATGACAACTATGAGGATGCTTGCATACGGAGCTACCGGTGATTCACTCGACGACTATGGGTGCATGGCCAAGTCCACAACCATTGATTGTTTCTGCAAGTTCTGGAGGGCAGTGGTGGCAGTGTTTGGACTGCAATACTTGTGATCACTCAATGCTGAAGACACTGCTCGGATCCTAGCACAGAATGCAGCAAGAGGATTTCCTAGGATGCTTGGAAGCAACGACTGCATGCATTGGAAATGGAAAAACTGTCCATTTTCTTGGCAGGGGATGTACAAAAGACGCCAAAGGCGATTGCAGTATGGTACTTGAGGCAGTGGCCACACAGGACCTCTGGATTTGTCACTCCTTCTTTGGTATGCCAGGAACTCGCAATGACATGAACGTACTGCAGTGCTCTCCTGTCTTTGCCAAGCTGGTTGAAGGTCATTCTTCCCCGGTGAACTTCGACGTCAATGGGAGGCCCTACAACAAGGGATACTACCTAGCAGATGGCATCTATCCGAGATGGTCTACATTTGTGAAGACTATCTCAAACCCTGTGCCAGGAGGCAAGAACTCCCACTTTGCAAAGGTTCAAGAGGCTTGCAGGAAGGATGTCGAGCAGGCATTTGGTGTTCTCCAATCTCGATTTGCTGTTGTCCGGTAGCATGCTTAGACCTGGTCGAAAGATCAAATGTGGGAGATCATGACTTGTTGTGTCATCTTGCACAACATGATCACTGAGAGCGAGCAGGAAGAGCTAGTGTTTGACACTGAACCATATTAAAGGCAGGGTCCTCTTGCCCAAGTTGATCACCAGCTACTGGCAACCTGGACTTCCTTCCTCAATATGGGTCAACACCCAGGAGATCCAAGACACATAGGTGCATCAACAACTCAACATGATCTAGTGGAGCACCTACGAAGGCTCAAGGGAAATGCCTAGCTCGACGTGTGATGAAATATGAGTTTTTATTTGTTGAACTATATAATTTGTATCGAACTATTTGTTGTTAAACTATTTGTTAAACTATTTGATTTCTATTGATTTTCTGTGATGAACTATGTGATAAAAATAGCTTTTGTTCAATTTGTGCTGAAGCACGACGAATACGGGTCGATTTGTGCCGATAGCATGTCATTTTTGCGCTGAAAGTGGGCTGAAAAGTAGGCACATTTGTGGCACCCCGGCTCAGAGCAACCGGTTTACCTTGCATTGCCAGCCTAGAGACCATGTCTTCTCGCAACACACAACATCTTGGTACAGAATACAACCGCTTTATTGATACTAGCGGAACATAGTTCATATTACAACAAGTTAGGAGGCCAAGCGGCACACACGGTGCAGCTGAACAATATGTACATTATTTAATGAACATAAGGGCGGCCTTGATCATGACGACTACGCGGCAGCAGAACAACGATGAAGCGGGACTCCATAGCACAGGGACACCGATGTGAACACGATCTAGACTCGAACAGCACTCCGTTCCAACGAACCTTTCCTGAAATCTGGCATGACACGCCAGGTCAGTACATTGAATGTACTTGCAAGCTCACAACAAGAATAAACATAATGACAACCAATATCATGATATTAACCAATTTAATCATCAATGCAAGATCATGCTATGAATGAAGTGAATCAAATCTCGTGTCTCAAGTCCCACAGACTTGCTTACCAATTGGTTGACACGCAACCAAACGGTGATCTTGCTTGGATCACATACGGACCAATAACTTGGTCATTAACATCAACATGGTTCTTCAACCATCATCTTTTCAACAGTGCCATATTATTTTAGTGTGCAAGATTTATTTAAAATGTTGACCCATGGTGTGACCTACTTTCGAGCGTGTTCGTAACCGTGGACTCGGCTATCGATAGATTTAATACACTCTACAGAGGTAGCGCACTGTACCCACACCAAGAAACCCATGGCCTCGCACTCCCATTTAGGTGGACCAACGACATTCCAACAAAACCCCTCCATTGCCACTAACTCCCCACTAGGCTAAGTCATGGGTGGCCTCGTGTCTACCCCAGACACCAACGGCCATCGTCGTGGCAAAACGGTCCCAAACGGGTACAAGGTACCATAACAATATCAACAAGCTCACAAGGTTATGTATGATTACCGGGCCATGGTACTTTACGCACATAACCTTCCCTCGTTGGAGGTACCGACCAGAGGCATGACAACGGACCGAATAAAGGCCTTCCCATAAAGGCAAATGTGGTTGCACTGGAAAAAACTCAATTCGGTGGCACAATGACCCAATCAATGATATGTTCAAGTTGATTTATTATCAGGTTCAACTTAAGATTAAGATGACCGGTGTCATGACATGCCATGCAAATGCACTCATATAACATGCTTCACTACTCATTAGAATCATACTGGGTCAACTTATATCAAGCACTAAACAAACAGTTCAGAACCTCATGGCACTTTTCTGGTCATGTTTATGCAGCAACTAATCATGGCAAAAACTTAGCATAATTATTTTCTTTATTGAGAAAAATATTCTTTAAACTAGTCCCCTATAAGCAAATTATTTATCCATAGACTATCATCACTTATAAACACTTAAATCTAACTTAGTTAATTCTTAACTTTCTGTAAATCAACATACCAACATGGATAAGCTTGCAACAGAATGAAAATAATTATTTAACTAGGTGATTTAAATGCATGAACTAATTTAACCATTCAAGTTGAAACATAAATCACAAATATTTCAATGACACCATGAAAATGTTGATGTGGCTTGCCTTAGTGCAGATGAGGGTCACACTCTCCCTGGTGATCCTCAAGACAAGCTCCACCTTCTGAAAACAATTATAAACACAAAAAGAAAACATCAAGAACCCTTCTGAATTTTACCATATAAAATCTAGGCAGCATGGGAATATCCCATCTTTGGTGTGCTGCTAGAGATTTTCATACAGAACCCAATGCAAAAAGAATCAATTCATTTCGACTTATGGTTAAAAAGTTGTGGTTGTTTGAAGTGTTCTGTAAATTTTGAATTTAAATAAACAGGACTGGGGGTGACGTCGAAGGCGTAAACCCCGCGGGGCACCTCCACTCATACCGCTTCGGGCGCGTACAGAGTGGCTGACTAGTGGGCCCCGCTAGTCAGGTGAGAGGGAGGGGGAGAAAGAGACAGAGGGCGGCGGGGCTCCACCGAAGCACAAGCCGGCGAGGAGAGCTCCTTGGCCAAAACTGGAGGGAGAGATCAAAAGAGGGGACGAAGGCGCACCCGCCTGTACCTGTAGGTTAGCTAGGGGTGGTCAGACAACGTCGGAAATGGCCTCTCCAACGGCGATAGAATGCAGAGGTCGCCGGAGTTGAAGATGACGGCGACTAGGGGCAGCACCAGGGGCTCCAACCGGGCGGAACAGCACCTCGAGGCAGGTTGAGGCCCTGGAAGGGTCGCCTAAGCTTGGAAGGGGATGGAGTGGTTTGGACGGGCAGAGGGGATCGCCGGCGAGCTCGAGCTCGGGGACGGCGGCCCGAGGCCTGCCCTGCCGGGCCACGGCTTTCTACAGGTTTGTGGAGTGTGGGTGACGAGTGGATGATGCTCGAGGAGGCTGGGGAGGGCTCTATTTATAGCCGAGCTACGAGAGGTGCTCGGGCTCCACCAGAGGACACCTGAACACTGCGCCTGGCGATGAGCGGCATCAGTGAGAGAGGGGGAAGGCGACACAACTCACGCGGGAACTGTGAGCGCGTAGAGACGAGCACAGGAGCGAGGAGAAGGCGACGAACACAGTGTGCGGCGCATTGTTGGGTTGGTCGGACCGCACCCGTGCTTGCTGCGGCGAGCTCCAGCGTCGGCGAGCGCCAGGGTGAAGTTAATGGCGTCGGGACGGTGATGGTGGCGGGGTTTGGCAAGGTTTGGCAGGCGGGGAAGCGATCACACGAGCAACAGAGGCTCGGGCGCGATGCAGAGCGGGTCATCTGCATGCCAGCACGCTTGGTCGAACGCAGTCACCGAGTGAACTCTGACCTCAGGCCGACCTAAGCCTAAACTTCATGTTTGGCGTGTTATTCGTGGTAGGTTTAGAGGTTACCACACTTTGGTTTGAGCCCAGACGCAGTGAACATGATTTTTACTTCACTGGAAGTTACTGGACAATAACTTTGAGAGCTTGTTGCGGTTAAACGGCTGGGAGTTGCGAGTTGTGCTTTGGTGGTTAGAAATGAGTTAGGAGGCTAGTGATACAAGAAAATGCAGCACCAATGGAGCAAGTAAAATGGTAGTTGGTGTAGAAACTACCATTTCTGTCCAGAACAGAAAATAATTTTTGTAGCAAAAATAATCCAAAAAGTGGTGTAATATTTTTGCTCAGGGAGGTGCCCTAGGGTTCAAAGGATTTTTGTGAATTTTCTCAGATTTTTGTGGGCAAGAAAAATAGGGGTGGCTTTGGAGCACAAGTTTCTGTTTAGGGTTTTTGAGAGGAAAATGAATATTTTTCATTAAAGAAAAATATCCATGACATTATTTTGAGGTATAACAGAGAGGAAATGATGGTTTGGAGGAGGAGTGAGCCACTTGGGTGAAAGCCAAGGTGATGCCCAAGTGTTTTAAGTCCAACTAAAATGATTCAAATTCAAAATTCAAATCAAAACCCAACTGAAAACCAGAAGAGAAAAGAGGGCAAAAACCAGGCTGTCACAACCTCCCCCACTTAGGATGAATCTCGTCCTCGAGATTCGGTTGCTCGGGAAAACAATTCTGGATAATTTGCCTTTAGAAATTCTTCGTGCTCCCAGGTTGCTTCTGCCTCTGTATGATGCTCCCACTGGACCTTGTAAATTTTTCTCGTCTTGCTCCGAGTGACCCTTTCCATCTCATCCAAAAAATTTAATGGTCTCTCTTCATATGTTAAATCCTTAGCTAGTTCTATTTCTGTCATAGCGGTCCTTTTCTCGGGCGGTGATATGCATTGTCTCAACTGGGAGACATGGAACATGTTGTGCACTTTTGACAATTTTGGTGGCAGCTCTAACTGATATGCAACAGCACCCACTCTGGACATAACCGGGAATGGACCAATAAACCTGGGTGCCAATTTTCCGCGAGTCTGAAACCTTTTTATACCCTTCATAGGAGTGACTCTGAGGTACACTTGTTCTCCAGGCTTGAAACTGATGTATCGGTGCTTTGCATCATAATAGCTCTTTTGCCGGGATTTGGCCAGTCGCAGACGGTCTCTAATTTCTTGTACTTGTCTTTCAGCTTCCATCATGAGGCCTTTTCCGAAGAGACGGCTATCCCCGGTTTGAGACCAATTCAGCAGGGTGCGGCCATACAAAGCCTCATATGGTGACATTTTTAAACTGGCCTGAAAACTGTTGTTGTAGGAGAATTCAACATACGGCAGATAGTCTTCCCACTTAGGCCCTTGGTCCAAGGCACAGGCTCGTAGCATATCTTCAAGTATTTGGTTTACTCGTTCAGTCTGCCCATTGGTCTGAGGATGGTAGGTGGTACTATATTTCAGTATTGTTCCCAAGGCTTGATGGAGAAGGGACCAGAAAGCGGAGGTAAATAGGGACCCCCGGTCAGAAGTGATCATTCGAGGAACGCCATGTAAACTGAGTATTCTGGACACATATTACTGTGCGAGTTGATCAGCACGGTATGTGGTTCTGATGGGAATGAAATGCGCTATCTTGGTTAACATATCCACTATGACCCATACTACGTCATTGCCTCGCTGAATTTTTGGTAGCCTGGTGATAAAATCCATGCAGATGTCATCCCACTTCCATTGTGGAACGGGCTACGGTCGGAGGAGTCTGGCTGGTTTCCGGTGCTCTGCCTTTACTTTATTGCATATGTCGCAGCAGGCCACAAAATATGCTATGTCCTTCTTCATCCCATCCCACCAGAACATTTGGCGAAGGTCTTCGTACATTTTAGTACCTCCAGGGTGGATAGAATACGAGGATTTGTGATCTTCGGATAGTATTTTCTTCCTTAAACCTTCTTGAATTGGTACGAAAATCCTCCCGAGGAACCGCAGTGCACCTAGATGGTCCTTGGAAAAATCCGAGGTCTGTCCTGCTATCATGTGCTTGACATATTTTTGTAAGACTGGATCATCCAGCTGGGCCTTGCGAATCTCATCCTCGAGGGTAGGAGTAATTTCCATAACATTAGCAAGACCAGCTTCAACTATGACCAGATTGAGCTGAGCAATTTCTTCTTGGAGTTCGGAAGGCATATTTTCCATTATAGCATTTAAACTGACGGGATTTCTGCTTAGTGCATCGGCCACCACGTTGGCCTTACCCGGGTGGTAATTAATTCCAATGTCATAGTCCTTGACTAACTCAAGCCATCTACGTTGGCGGAGATTCAAATCTGGCTGAGTGAATATATACTTGAGGCTTTTGTGGTCGGTAAATATTTGGCACCTTTTTCCAATGAGATAGTGCCTCTAGATTTTTAGGGCATGAACCACCGCGGCCAATTCCAGATCATGAGTAGGATAGTTCCCTTCATGGGGTCGCAGCTGACGAGAGGCATAAGCTACTACCTTGCCATCTTGCATAAGTAGGCATCCAAGACCCTGTCTGGAAGCATCACAGTATACCTCAAAGCTGCGGTAGATGTCTTGAAGTGTCAACATAGGGGCTGAGATCAATCTGATTTTTAGCTCGTTCAAACTTTTCTCACATTCCTCAGTCCATTCAAATTTCTTATCCTTTTTGAGAAGCTCTATCATTGGCTTGGCAATTTTAGAGCAACCTTCAATGAACCGGCGATAGTATCTGGCTCATCCAAGGAAACTCCGGATTTGGGACACTGTTGTGGGTGCCAACCAATCAAACACGTCTTTTACTTTGCTTGGATCCACGGTTAGACCTTCCGCGGATAGTATGTGCCCAAGGAATCCAACTTGCTTGAGCCCAAACTCACATTTACTGAACTTGGCATACAGTTGATGGTCATGGAGTCTTTGTAAGACCGCTCGGAGGTGTCCTTTGTGCTCCTCTTCACTTGTTGAGTATATGAGAATATCATCGATAAAAACCACCACAAATTTATCGAGGAAATCCATGAATACTTTATTCATCATGTGCATGAAGAAAGCAGAGGCATTGGTGAGGCCGAAGGACATAACAGTATATTCATAAAGACCGTACTGAGTAGTGAATGCGGTCTTAGGAATATCTTCCTTTTTAATCTTTAGTTGGTGGTATCCGGTCCTCAAGTCAATCTTGGAGAATACTTTGGCCCCACTGAGTTGATCAAATAAGTCATCAATCCTGGGCAGTGGATATTTGTTTTTGATGGTGACATCATTCAGCTGACGGTAATCTACACACATACGGAGACTTCCATCTTTCTTATCCACGAATATAGCAGGTGATCCCCATGGTGAGGAACTGGGACGGATATAACCTTTTTGGAACATCTCATCAAGCTGTTTCTTTAGCTCCACTAATTCTGATGATGTCATTCAATAATACTTCTTGTATAACGGTGCAGTTCCGGGAACAAGATCTATTGCAAACTCGAGCTCGCGGTCTGGTGGCATGCCTGGCAGCTCTTCTGGGAATACATCAGGAAAGTCACTCACTACCGGAATTAATTCCAACTCAGCCACAGTGGCAAAAACCATTTCTTTCTGTGGTATGCTCCTGCGGGCATGGAATTTTGTAGCTTGCCCTTCTGGACTGGTCAAGGTGACTTCTCGGGTTGCAAAGTTAATACACACTTGGTATTGTGTCAACCAGTTCATTCCCAAAATGATGTTCAGCTTAACAGACTCAATGACTATCAAGGAAGCAGGAAGGTGGACTCCGTTGACATTTATTTCCAGATCACGGCAGACCAGATTGATTCTGAGCAAAGATCCCGAGGATTGTACAACATATTCTTGCTCAAAATCAAACAAGGAAAATTGTTTTGGGCAGCAAAACTCCACCGAAATAAAAGAGTGGGAAGCCCTACAGTCAAATAAAATTACGGTAGGTATGTTATTAACTGAAAACATACCAATGACGACTTCGGGGTTCTCTTGGGCTTCGTCTGCAGAGAGGGCATGGACGTGGCCGGTGATGTCTTCCTGGACAGGGTATGCCCCAATATAATTGACTTGCGGCCTGAATGGAGGGTTATTCCTGCCGCCCTTGGGACACTGTCTAGCGTAATGTCCAGTTTGTCCACAACTGAGACAAGAATTGTTGCGCTGACATTCTTCTTGCACCGGGTTGGTTATGACATTCTTGACTTGCGTAGGGGCCTTGTTGATATTCTACTGCCAATTGGGCTTATACTCTACTTGCGGTTGCTGCCAGGTACGAGCCTTTTGCATAGACTGAACCTCCTTCCTTAGTTCAAACTTGTGCTTGTGATCATTATTTGAAGTCTTGTTGTCATGTATCAGCTTGTGCTCCCTCTCAGCAATGAGGGCCTTGTTTACCAGAGTTTGGAAATCGGTGAAATCAAACATGCTGAGGGTGCATCGGAGATGTTGATTTAGTCCTCCAAGAAAACGGTCAATCTTCCTTTCTTCGGTGGCCACATTATAAAGAGAATAGCGGGCCAAATGATTGAACTTATTCAAATATTCACTTACACACTGGCTCCCTTGGAGGAGCACGAGGAATTCATGCTTCTTGACCTTCATAACTCCGGCAGGAATATGATATTTATGAAACAGATCCTTGAATTTTACCCAGGTGATTTCTTCATCGGCAGGCCACATAGCTTTTTCATTTTCCCACCATATTGCAGCAGCGCCTTCAAGATAATGGGTTTTAAATGGGACTTTGTCATTTGTATCAGTACGGGCAATCTCAAGTTTCTTCTCAATAGTTCGCAACGAGTCGTCTGCATCCAATGGATCAATAACCTGACTGAAACTGGGAGGGTTGGTTCTCTGAAAGTCTGACAGTTTGGAGTGATGACCATTCTGATTTCCATTCTGTCCAACCATAGTTTGCACACTTCTCAACATTACAAGCAGATCATTATTTCGCCTTTCTTCAAACATACGGAGAATTTTCTCAGTGGAGGGTGGATTTGGCGGTGGAGGCGGTGGTGGAACATATGGCTCGATGGAGTGTCCTGCCTGTCGTGTGGAACGACGAACAGGGGTAGCCTCACGAGCATCGCTACTGCTGCCTCCCCACGTCATGCTATTGTTTTTCCAAAGACAACACGATTGAGATGAGCAACATCCAAAAAGAAACACAGCGAGGAAAAGCCAGCGACAAAAACCCGAAAGAAAGCAAAAGTCCGAAGGAAACCCATCAAATAAGAGAAAGTCCAACATAATTATACATAGACCCGTACATAAATGACATAACAAGTTCAACTACTCTCATACATCGAACGGAACATCATGACTCGTACGACTACATCCGTACATCAACCTGATAGCTGTGAATACTCGAGCGCTCTAATGCTCTGCTAGTGCTGTGGTGTCCTCTCCTGAAGCGGACTCGGATCCTAAACTGACTACGTTAACCGTGACCTCCGGGTTAAATGTAACACGACGACGCTGCCTCAAGGGCTCTCCCTCAGGAGCAGGTGCAAGATGAGGCTGAAGCATCGGGGCTACAGGGGTGGCGAGAAGAGAAACCCACTCAGCAGGAGCACTAAGAGGGTTCACCGTCGAGGTGCCCGAGCTACTCGGGGGAGCAACTGGTGAAACTGGTGAACTAGAACTGGAGGGAAGATAGGGAGTAAATCCCATAGACGATGGAGTAGTGACAACTCTAGTAGCGGCTACAGCAACACGGGCACGAGTTAGCTCTCGAGCCAGCCCGTGGATCAGCAGGTAGCTAACAGTAATGTATCGAGAAAGGTGGCTAGCAGTACTATTGGACTCCGGATCAATGGTAGGAAAATGGACATGACCATTGTCGTGCAGGGAGGGGTAGTAGTAGAAACTTGGGTGGTTCTGCATTCGGACCTCGTTATAGCGTAGCTCGACGAGGACCTCAAATGCAGCAAACTGGACAGCCTGAGAAGCGGTAGAAGCGTAACCGCTCCTAGAAGTGCGAGTGTAAGAGGTGGAAGATGAACTGGTGCGCTGAGTAACCACGACGTGATACTCATATACTGAATCTGACAGACGCTCCCGATACACACGATAGACTGGGTCGTCACCGTGAGGATATAGTCGACGCCACACATTGCGAAGGAGATGCGGCGACGTGTACGACATCAGCTGCAACTGGCATGGATACAGCACCGGAGCCATCTACACTCACAGCCATTAGTAGGTTAGAAATAAAATAACCAAGTTCATGCAAAGCAGCAACCAGCTAAAATATTGTCATCACTCAACTTTTACACTAACGTCCAGTAACGCGGCGGGAGTCTAGCGTGTCCTACAGTCAGCACGGCTCTGATACCAAGCGTTGTGGCACCCCGTCTCAGAGCAACCGGTTTACCTTGCATTGCCAGCCCAAAGACCATGTCTTCTGGCAACACACACCATCTTGGTACAGAATACAACTACTTTATTGATACTAGCGGAACATAGTTCATATTACAACAAGTTAGGAGGCCAAGAGGCACACACGGTGCGGCTGAACAATATGTACATTATTTAATGAACATAAGGGGGGCCTCGATCATGACGGCTACGCGGCAACGGAACGACGATGAAGGGGGACTTCATAGCATAGGGACACCAATGTGAACATGATCTAGACTCGAACAGCACTCTGTTCCAATGAACCTTTCTTGAAATCTGGCATGACACGCCAGGTCAGTACATTGAATGTACTTGCAAGCTCACAACAAGCATAAACATAATGACAACCAATATCATGATATTAACCAATTTAATCATCAATGCAAGATCATGCTATGAATGCAGTGAATCAAATCTCGTATCTCAAGTCCCACGGACTTGCATACCAACGGTTTGCCACACAACCAAACAGTGATCTTGCTCGGATCACAAACGGACCAACAACTTGGTCATCAACATCAACATGGTTCTTCAAACATCATCTTTTCAACAGTGCCATATTATTTTAGTGTGCAAGATTTATTTAAAACATTGACCCATGGTGTGACCTACTTTCGAGCGTGTCCGTAATCGTGGACTTGGCTATCCGTAGATTTAATACACTCTGCAGAGGTAGCGCACTGTACCCACACCAAGGAACCCATGGCCTCGCACTCCCATTAAGGTGGACCAATGTCATTCCAACAAAACCCCTCCATTGCCACGACACTCTCCCAGCCACTCCGACTAACTACCCACTGGGCTAAGTCATGGGTGGCCCCGTGTCTACCCCAGACACCAATGGCCACCGTCGTGGCAAAACGGTCCCAAACGGGGACAAGGTACCATAACAATATCAACGGGCTCACAAGGTTATGTCTGCTTACCGGGCCAGGGTACCGCACGCACATAACCTTCCCTCGTTGGAGGTACCGACCAGAGGCATGACAACGGACCAAATAAAGGCCTTCCCATAAAGGCAAATGTGGTTGCGCTGGCAAAAACTCGATTCAGTGGCACCATAACCCGATCAACGACATGTTCAAGTTGATTTATTATCAGGTTCAACTTAAGATAAAAATGACCGGTGTCATGACATGCCATGCAAATGCACTCATATAACATGCTTCACTAATCATCATAATCATACCGGGTCAACATATATCAAGCACTAAACAAACAGTTCAGAACCTCATGGCACTTTTCTGGTCATGTTTATGCAGCAACTAATCATGGCAAAAACTTAGCATAATTATTTTCTTTACTCAAGAAAATATTCTTTAAACTAGTCCCCTATAAGAAAATTATTTATCCATAGACTATCATCACTTATAAACACTTAAATCTAACTTAGTTAACTCTTAACTTTCTGTAAATCAACATACCCACATGGATAAGCTTGCAACAGAATGAAAATAATTATTTAACTAGGTGGTTTAAATGCATGAACTAATTTAACTAGTCAAGCTGAAAAATAAATCACAAATATTGCAATGACACCATGAAAATGTTGTTGTGGCTTGCCTTAGTGCAGATGAGGGTCACACTCTCCCTGGTGATCCTCAAGACATGCTCCACCTTCTGAAAACAATTATAAACACAAAAAGAAAAAATCAAGTACCCTTCTGAAATTTAGCATAAAATCTAGACAGCAGGGAAAAATCCCATCTTTGGTGTGCTGCTAGATATTTTCATACAGAATCCAATGCAAAAAGAATCAATTCATTTGGACTTATGGTTAAAAAGTTGTGGCTGTTTGAAGTGTTCTATAATTTTGAATTTGAATAAACAGAACTGGCGGGGTGACGTCGAAGGCGTAAACCCCGCGGGGCACCTCCACTCGTACCGCTTCGGGCACGTACAGAGTGGATGACTAGCAGGCCCCGCTAGTCAGGTGAGAGGGAGGGGGAGAAAGAGGCAGAGGGCGGCGGGGCTCCGCCAGAGCACACGCCGGTGAGGAGAGCTCCTTGGCCAAAACTGGAGGGAGGGATCGAAAGAGGGGACGAAGGCGCACCTGCCCGTACCCGTAGGTTAGCTAGGGGTGGTCGGATGGTGTTGGAAATGGCCTCTCCAGCAGAGACAGAATGCAGAGGTCGCCGGAGTTGAAGACAACGGCGACTAGGGGCAGCACCAGGGGCTCCAACCGGGCAGAACGACACCACCGAGGCACGTCAGAGGCCCTTGAAGGGTCGCCTGAGCTTGGGAGGGGCTGGAGTGGTGTGGACAGGCAGAGGGGATCACCGGCGAGCTCGAGCTCGAGGACGGCGGCCTGAGGCCTGCCCGGCCGGGCCACGGCATTCTATAGGTTTGTGGAGTGTAGGTGAGGAGTGGATAATGCTCGAGGAGGCTGGGAAGGGCTCTATTTATAGTCGAGTGATGAGAGGTGCTCGGGCTCCACCGGAGTACACCTGGACGCTGTTGGAAATATGCCCTAGATGCAATAATAAAATGATTAATATTATATTTCCTTGTTCATGATAATTGTCTATTATTCATGCTATAATTGTATTAACCGGAAACAGTGATACATGTGTGAATTCATAGACCACAACATGTCCCTAGTGAGCCTCTAGTTGACTAGCTCGTTGATCAACAAATAGCCATGGTTTCCTGACTATGGACATTGGATGTCATTGATAACGGGATCACATCATTAGGAGAATGATGTGATGGACAAGACCCAATCCTAAGCATAGCATAAGATCGTGTAGTTCGTTTGCTAAAGCTTTTTTAATGTCAAGTATCAGTTCCTTAGACCATGAGATTGTGTAACTCCTGGATACCACAGGAGTGCTTTGGATGTCCAAACGTCTGGGTGACTACAAAGGTGCACTACAGGTATCTCCGAAAGTATCTGTTGGGTTGGCACGAATCGAGACTGGGATTTGTCACTCCGTATGACGGAGAGGTATCTCTGGGCCCACTCGTAATGCATCATCATAATGAGCTCAATGTGACTAAGTGGTTAGTCACGGGATCATGCATTATGTAACGAGTAAAGTGACTTGCCGGTAACGAGATTGAACAAGGTATTAGGATACAGACGATCGAATCTCGGGCAAGTAACGTACCGATTGATAAAGGGAATTGTATACGGGATTACCTGAATCCTCGACATTGTGGTTCATCCGATGAGATCATCGTGGAACACGTGGGAGCCAACATGGGTATCCAGATCCCGCTGTTGGTTATTGGCCGGAGAGCTGTCTCGGTCATGTCTGCGTGATTCCCGAACCCGTAGGGTCTACACACTTAAGGTTCGATAACGCTAGGGTTATTAAGAAGACTTGTATGTGATTACCGA
This sequence comes from Triticum aestivum, assembly GCF_018294505.1. Lineage (NCBI taxonomy): Eukaryota > Viridiplantae > Streptophyta > Magnoliopsida > Poales > Poaceae > Triticum > Triticum aestivum. The sequence continues at coordinate 98,923,277 of NC_057813.1, read as the reverse complement.
ATGTTGTTCGGAGTCCCGGATGAGATCCCGGACGTCACGAGGAGTTCCGGAATGGTCCGAAGGTGAAGATTTATATATGGGAAGTTGACATACGGTCACCGGAAAGGTTCGGGGGCATACCGGTATTGTATCGGGGCCACCGGAAGGGTTCCGGGGATCCACCGGGAGGGGCCACCTCTCCCGGAGGGCCTCATGGGCCGTAGTGGGAAGGGAACTAGCCCTTAGAGGGCTGGGCGCATCCCCCCTTGGGCCCATGTCCTAGGGTTGGGGGGAAACCCTAAAGGGCCCCCCTTGCTTGGGGGGCAAGTCCCCCCTTGGCCGCCGCCCCCCCTCTAGATCTCATCTAGAGGGGGCCGGCCCCCTTCCTCCCCCCCTATAAATAGAGGGGCGAGGGGAGGGCTCCACACACACCTCCAAGACGCAGCCCCTCCCCTCCCCAACACCTCTCCTCCTCCGCAGAAGCTTGGCGAAGCCATGCCGCAGTACTGCCTCTCCATCACCACCACGCTGTCGTGCTGCTGTTGGAGCTCTCTTCCTCAACCTCTCCCTCCCCCTTGCTGGATCAAGGCACGGGAGACGTCTCCTCCCCGTACGTGTGTTGAACGCGGAGGTGTCGTCCGTTCGGTGCTAGGATCATCGGTGATTTGGATCACGACGAGTACGACTCCATCAACCTCGTTCTCTTGAACGCTTCCGCTCGCGATCTACAAGGGTATGTAGATGCACTCCTCTCTCTCTCTCTCTCTCTCTCTCTCTCTCTCTCTCTCTCGTTGCTAGATGACTCCATAGATTGATCTTGGTGATGCGTAGAAATTTTTTATTTTCTGCAACGATCTCCAACAGTGGTATAAGAGATAGGTCTATGCGTAGTTTCTATGCACGAGTAGAACACAATTTTGTTGTGGGCGTAGATTTTGTCAATTTACTTGCCACTACTAGTCTTATCTTGTTTCGGCGGCATCGTGGGATGAAGTGGCCTGGACTGACCTTACACGTACGCTTACGTGAGACAGGTTCCACCGACTGACATGCACTAGTTGCATAAGGTGGCTAGCGGGTGTCTGTCTCTCCCACTTTAGTCGGATCGGATTCGATGAAAAGGGTCCTTATGAAGGGTAAATAGAAATTGGCATATCACGTTGTGGTTTTGGCGTAGGTAAGAAACGTTCTTTCTAGAACCCTATAGCAGCCACGTAAAAACATGCAACAACAATTAGAGGACGTCTAACTTGTTTTGCAGCATATGCCTTGTGATGTGATTTGGCCAAAAAGGATGTGATGAATGAAATATATGTGATGTATGAGATTGATCATGTTCTTGTCAACCTCAACTTCAACGCGTTCCTAGAGAAAACCAAGCTGAAAGACGATGGTAGCAACTATACGGACTGGGTCCGGAACCTAAGGATCATCCTCATAGTTGCCAAGAAAGCATATATCCTAGAAGCACCGCTAGGTGAAGCACCCTTCTCAGCAAACCAAGACGTTATGAACGCTTGGCAGTCGCGTGTTGATGATTACTCCCTCGTTCAGTGCGGCATGCTTTACAGCTTAGAACCGGGGCTCCAAAAGCGTTTTGAGCAACACGGAGCATATGAGATGTTCCAAGAGCTGAAAATGGTTTTCCAAGCGCATGCCCGGGTCGAGAGATATGAAGTCTCCGACAAGTTTTACAATTGTAAGATGGAGGAAAATAGTTCTGTCAGCAAGCACATAGTCAAAATGTCTGGGTTGCACAACCGCTTGTCCCAGCTGTACATTAACCTCCCAGATGAGGCGGTCATTGACAGAATCCTTCAGTCGCTCCCACCTAGCTACAAGAGCTTTGTGATGAACTACAATATGCAGGGGATGGTGAAAAATATTCCTGAGGTATTTTCAATGCTGAAATCAGCAGAGGTAGAAATCAAAAAGGAACATCAAGTGTTGATGGTCAATAAAACCACTAGTTTCAAGAAAGGCAAGGGTAAGAAGAACTTCAAGAAGGCCGGCAAGGGAGTTGCCGCGCCCGGTAAGCCAGTTGCCAGGAAGAAGCCAAAGCATGGACCCAAACCTGAGACTGAGTGTTTTTATTGCAAGGGGAACGGTCACTGGAAGCGGAACTGCCCCAAGTACTTAGCGGATAAGAAGGCCAGCAACACCAAAGGTATATGTGATATACATGTTATTGATGTGTACCTTACCAGTACTCGTAGTAGCTCCTAGGTATTTGATACCGGTACGGTTGCTCATATTTGTAACTCAAAACAGGAGTTGCAAAATAAGCGGAGACTGGCGAAGGACGAGGTGACGATGCGCGTCAGGAATGGTTAGAAGGTCGATGTGGTCGCCATCGGCACGCTACCTCTACATTTACCTACGGGATTAGTTTTAAACTTCAATAATTGTTATTTAGTGCCAGCTTTGAGCATGAACATTGTATCTGGATCTCGTTTAATGCGAGATGGCTACTCATTTAAATCCGAGAATAATGGTTGTTCTATTTATATGAGAGATATGTGTTATGGTCATGCCTCGCTGGTCAATGGTTTATTCTTAATGAATCTCGAACGTGATGTTACACATATACATAGTGTGAATACCAAAAGACGTAAGATTGATAATGATAGTCATGTTGGAAATATGCCCTAGAGGCAATAATAAATTAGTTATTATTATATTTCCTTGTTCATGATAATCGTTTATTATCCATGCTATAATTGTATTGATAGGAAACTCAGATACATGTGTGGGTACATAGACAACACCATGTCCCTAGTAAGCCTCTAGTTGACTAGCTCGTTGATCAATAGATGGTTATGGTTTCCTGACCATGGACATTGGATGTCGTTGATAACGGGATCACATCATTAGGAGAATGATGTGATGGACGAGACCCAATCATAAGCCTAGCACAAAGATCTTGTAGTTCGTATGCTAAAGCTTTTCTAATGTCAAGTATCATTTCCTTAGACCATGAGATTGTGCAACTCTCGGATACCGTAGGAATGCTTTGGGTGTACCAAACATCACAACGTAACTGGGTGGCTATAAAGGTGCACTACGGGTATCTCCGAAAGTGTTTGTTGGGTTGGCACGAATCGAGACTGGGATTTGTCACTCCGTGTGACGGAGAGGTATCTCTGGGCCCACTCGGTAGGAAATCATCATAATGTGCACAATGTGACCAAGGGGTTGATCACGGGATGATGTGTTACGGAACGAGTAAAGAGACTTGCCGGTAACGAGATTGAACAAGGTATCGGGATACTGACGATCGAATCTCGGGCAAGTACAATACCGCTAGACAAAGGGAATTGTATACGGGATTGATTGAATCCTCGACATCGTGGTTCATCCGATGAGATCATCGTGGAACATGTGGGAGCCAACATGGGTATCCAGATCCCGCTGTTGGTTATTGACCGGAGAGTCATCTCGGTCATGTCTGCATGGTTCCCGAACCCGTAGGGTCTACACACTTAAGGTTCAATGACGCTAGGGTTATAGGGAATAGATATACGTGGTTACCGAATGTTGTTCGGAGTCCTGGATGAGATCCCGGACGTCACGAGGAGTTCCGGAATGGTCCGGAGGTAAAGATTTATATATGGGAAGTCCTGTTTTGGTCACCGGAAAAGTTTCGGGTGCTATCGGTAACGTACCGGGACCACCGGGAGGGTCCCGGGGGTCCACCAGGTGGGGCCACCGGCCCCAGAGGGCTGCATGGGCCAAGTGTGGGAGGGGACCAGCCCCAGGTGGGCTGGTGCGCCCCCCCCCCACCAGGGCCCAAGGCGCCTAGGGTTTGGGGAGGGGGCACCTCCACCTTGCTTGGGGGGCAAGTTTCCCCCTTTCCCCCCCTTGGCCGCCACCCTAGATGGGTTTTGGGGCCGCCGCACCCCTTGGGGTGGGAACCCTAGAGGGGGCGCAGCCCCCTCCCTCTCCCCTATATATAGTTGAGGTCTTTGGGGCTGCAAACACATGAGTTTTGACCTCTCCCTGGCGCAGCCCTACCTCTCTCCCTCCTCATCTCTCGCGGTGCTTGGCGAAGCCCTGCTGGATTACCATGCTCCTCCATCACCACCATGCCGTTGTGCTGCTGCTGGACGGAGTCTTCCCCAACCTCTCCCTCTCTCCTTGCTGGATCAAGGCATGGGAGAAGTCACCGGGCTGTACATGTGTTGAACGCGGAGGTGCCGTCCGTTCGGCACTAGGATCTCCGGTGATTTGGATCACGACGAGTACAACTCCCTCAACCCCGTTCTCTTGAACGCTTCCGCTTAGCAATCTACAAGGGTATGTAGATGCACTCCCCTCTCTCTCATTGCTAGTCTCTCCATAGATAGATCTTGGTGACTCGTAGGAAAATTTTGAATTTCTGCTACGTTCCCCATCAGTGGCATCATGAGCCAGGTCTATTGCGTAGATTCTATGCACGAGTAGAACACAAAGTAGTTGTGGGCGTTGATTTTGTTCAATATGCTTACCGTTACTAGTCCAATCTTGTTTCGACGGTATTGTGGGATGAAGCGGCCCGGACCGACCTTACACGTACATGTATGTGAGACAGGTTCCACCGACTGACATGCACTTGTTGCATAAGGTGGCTAGCGGGTGCCAATCTCTCCCACTTTAGTCGGATCGGATTCGATGAAAAGGGTCCTTATTACGGGTAAATAGCAATTTGACATATCACATTGTGGTTTTGCGTAGGTAAGAAACATTCTTGCTACAAACCCATAGCAGCCACGTAAAACATGCAAACAACAATTATAGGACGTCTAACTTGTTTTTGCAGGGTATGCTATGTGATGTGATATGGCCAAAAAGAATGTGATGAATGATATGTGATGTATGAGATTGATCATGTTCTTGTAATAGGAATCACGACTTGCATGTCGATGAGTATGACAACCGGCAGGAGTCATAGGAGTTGTCTTTATTTATTGTATGACCTGCGTGTCATTGAACAACACCATGTAATTACTTTACTTTATTGCTAAACCATTAGCCATAGTAGTGGAAGTAATAGTTGGCGAGACAACTTCATGGAGACACGATGATGGAGATCATGATGATGGAGATCATGATGATGGAGATCATGATGATGGAGATCATGGTGTCATGCCGGTGACGATGATGATCATGGAGCCCCGAAGATGGAGATCAAAAGGAGCAAAATGATATTGGCCATATCATGTCACTATTTGATTGCATGTGATGTTTATCATGTTTATGCATCTTATTTGCTTAGAACGACGGTAGTAAATAAGATGATCCCTCATTAAAATTTCAAGAAAGTGTTCCCCCTAACTGTGCACCATTGCGAAAGTTCGTTGTTTCGAAGCACCACATGATGATCGGGTGTGATAGATTCTAATGTTCACATACAACGGGTGTAAGCCAGATTTACACACGCGGAACACTTAGGTTGACTTGACGAGCCTAGCATGTACAGACATGGCCTCGGAACACAAGAGACCGAAAGGTCGAACATGAGTCGTATAGTGGATACGATCAACATGAAGATGTTCACCGATGATGACTAGTCTGTCTCACGTGATGATCAGACACGGCCTAGTTGACTCGGATCATGTATCACTTAAGATGACTGGAGGGATGTCTATCTGAGTGGGAGTTCATTAGATGAACTTAATTATCCTGAACATAGTCAAAAGATCTTTGCAAATTATGTCGTAGCTCACGCTTTAGTTCTACTGTTTTAGATATGTTCCTAGAGAAAATTTAGTTGAAAGTTGATAGTAGCAATTATGCGGACTGGGTCCGTAAACTGAGGATTGTCCTTGATTGCTTTGTAGAAGGATTATGTCCTTGATGCACCGCTCGGTGTGTTGAACCTCGAACGTCGTCTGTGGATGTTGCGAACATTTGACATACATGTTTTGATAACTACGTGATAGTTCAGTTAAATGGTTTAGAGTTGAGGCACTAAAGACGATTTCGAAACATCGCGGAACATATGAGATGTTTCGAGGGCTGAAATTGGAATTTCAGGCTCGTGCCCACGTCAGAGGTATAAGACCTCCGACGAGCTTCTTGGCCTACAAACAAAGGGAGAAAAGCTCAATCGTTGAGCTTGTACTTAGATTGTCTGGGTACAGCAATCACTTGAATCGAGTGGGAGTTAATCTTCCAAATGAGATAGTGATGTTTCTCTAAAGTCATTGCCACCAAGCTACTAGAGCTTCGTGATGAACTATAACATATCAGGGACATATATGATGATCCTTGAAGTATTCGCGATGTTTAACACCACGAAAGTAGAAGTCAAGTAGGAGCATCAATTGTTGATGGTATGTAAAACCACTAGTTTCAAGAAGGGCAAGGGCAAGAAGGGATACTTCATGAAACGGCAAAGCAGTTGCTGCTCTAGTGAAAACCCAAGGATGAACCCAAACCCGAGACTAAGTGCTTCTGTAATGAGAGGAACGGACACTAAAGCAGAACCACCCTAGATACTTGGTAGATAAGAAGGCAGGCAAGGTCGACGAAAGTATATTGGATATACATTATGTTAATGTGTACTTTACTAGTACTCCTAGTAGCACCAGGGTATTAGATACCGGTTCGGTTGCTAAGTGTTAGTAACTCGAAATAAAAGCTACGGAATAAAAGGAGACTAGCTAAAGGTGAGCTGACGATATGTGTTGGAAGTGTTTCCAAGGTTGATATGATCAAGCATCGCACGCTCCCTCTACCATCGAGATTGGTGTTAAACCTAAATAATTGTTATTTGGTGTTTGCGTTGAGAATAGACATGAATGGATTATGTCTATCGCAATACGGTTATTCATTTAAGGAGAATAATGGTTACTCTATTTATTTGAATAATACCTTCAATGGTCTTGCACCTAAAATGAATGGTTTATTAAATCTCGATCGTAGTGATACACATGTTCATGCCAAAATATATAAGATAGTAATGATAGTACCACCTACTTGTGGCACTGCCATGTAAGTCATATTGGTATAAAACGTATGAAGAAGCTCCATGTTGATGGATCTTTGGACTCACTCGTTTTTGAAAAGTTTGAGACATGCGAACCATGTCTATTGGTATGTACGCATGAAGAAACTCCATGCAGATGGATCGTTTGGACTCACTTGATTTTGAATCACTTGAGACATGCAAATCATATCACATGGGCAAGATGACTGAAAGCCTCGTTTTCAGTAAAATGGAACAAGAAAGCAACTTGTTGGAAGTAATACATTTTGATGTGTGCAGTCCAATGAGTGCTGAGGCACGCAGTGGATATCATTATGTTCTTACTTCACGGATGATTTGAGCAGATACTGAGTATATTTACTTGATGAAACACAAGTCTGAATTATTGAAAGGTTCAAGTAATTTCAGAATGAAGTTGAAGATCATCGTGACAAGAGGATAAAATGTCTATGATATGATCATAGAGATGAGTATCTGAGTTACGAGCTTTGGCACGCAATCTATTGGATATGGTGCGTACCATGATGTCTCTTACCGAATTACCACTATCGTTCATGGGTTAGGCATTAGAGACAACCGCACTCACTTTAATAGGGCACCACGTAATTCCGTTGAGACGACACCGTTTGAACTATGGTTTGGAGAAACCTAAGTTGTCGTTTCTTAAAAGTTTGGGGCTGCGACGCTTATGTGAAAAAGTTTCAGGTTGATAAGCTCGAACCCAAAGCAGATAAAATGCATCTTCATAGGACACCCAAAACATTTGGGTATACCTCCTAATTCATATCTGAAAGCAATAAGGATTGTTTCTAGAAATGGGTCCTTTCTCGAGGAAAAGTTTCTCTCGAAAGAATTGAGTGGGAGGATGGTGGAGACTTGATGAGGTTAATGAACCATCACTTCAACCAGTGTGTAGCGGGGCACAGGAAGTTGTTCATGTGGCACCTACACCAATTGAAGTGGAAGCTGATGATAGTGATCATGATGCTTCGGATCAAGTCACTATCGAACCTCGTAGGTCGACAAGGATGCGTACTACTTAAGAGTGGTACCCAATCATGTCTTAGAGGTCATGTTGCTAGACAACAATTAACCTACGAGCTATGGAGAAGCGATGGGCCCGGATTCCGACAAATGGCTCGAGGCCATAAAATCCGAGAGAGGATCCATGTATGAAAACAAAGTGTAGACTTTGGCAGAACTACTTGATGGTCGTAAGGCTATTGGGTACAGATGGATTTTAAAAGGAAGACGGACAATGATGGTAAGTATCACCATTAAGAAAGCTCGACTTGTCGTTAAATATGTTTTCCGACAAGTTCAAGGAGTTGACTACGGTGAGGCTTTCTCACTCGTAGCGATGCTAGGAGTCTGTTGGAATTGGATTAGAAGTTACTGCATTATTTATGAAATCTTGCAGATAGAATGTCAAAACATTGTTTCCTCGACAATTTTCTTGAGGAAAGGTTGTATGTGATACAACCAGAAGGTTTTGACAATCCTGAAAGACGCTAACAAGTATGCAAAGCTCCAGCAATCCTTCTAAGGACTGGAGTAAGCATCTCGGAGTTGGAATGTACGCTTTGATGAGATGATCAAAGAATTTTGGGTTTATACAAAGTTTATGAGAAACTTGTATTTCCAAAGAAGTGAGTGGGAGCACTATAGAATTTCTGATGAGTATATGTTGGTGACATATTGTTGATCGGAAATGATGTAGAATTTCTGGAAAGCATATAGGGTTGTTTAAAGGTGTTTTTCAATAGAAAACCTGGATTAAGTTGCTTGAACATTGAGCATCAAGATCTATGAGGATAGATAAAAAACGCTAAATGGTACTTTCAAATGAGCACATACCTTGACATGATCTTGAAGGTGTTCAAGATGGATCAGTCAAAGAAGGAGTTCTTGCCTGAGTTGAAAGGTATGAAGTTAAGACTTAATGCTCGACCACGCCAGAAGAGAGAGAAAGGACGAAGGTCGTCCCCTATGCTTCAGACGTAGGCTCTATAGTATGCTATGATGTGTACCGCACCGGAAGTGTGCCTTGCCATGAGTCAGTCAAGGGGTACAAGAATGATCCAGGAATGGATCATTGGACAACGGTCAAAATTGTCCTTGGAGTAAATAAGGACATGTTTCTCAATTATGGAGGTGATAAAGAGTTCGGCGTAAAGGGTTACGTCGATGCAAGCTTTAACACCTATCCGAATGACTCTGAGTAGAAAATCGGATACGTATAGTGGAGCAACCATTTGGAATAGCTCCAACTGGAGCGTGGAAGCAGCATTTACAATATGACCTAGAGATTTGCGAAGTACATACGAATCTGAATGTTGCAGACCCATTGACTAAAACCTCTCTCACAAGAAAAACATGATCAAACCCTAGAACTCATTGAGCCTTAATCACATGATGATATGAACTAGCTTAGTGACACTAGTAAACTCTTTGGATGTTGGTCACATGGCGATGTGACCCGTGAATATTAATCACACGACAATGTGAACTAGATTATTGACTCTAGTGCAAGTGGGAGACTGTTGGAAATATGCCCTAGAGGCAATAATAAATTAGTTATTATTATATTTCCTTGTTCATGATAATCGTTTATTATCCATGCTATAATTGTATTGATAGGAAACTCAGATACATGTGTGGGTACATAGACAACACCATGTCCCTAGTAAGCCTCTAGTTGACTGACTCATTGATTAATAGATGGTTACGGTTTCCTGACCATGGACATTGGATGTTGTTGATAACGGGATCACATCATTAGTAGAATGATGTGATGGACGAGACCCAATCCTAAGCCTAGCATAAAGATCGTGTAGTTCGTATGCTAAAGCTTTTCTAATGTCAAGTATCATTTCCTTAGACCATGAGATTGTGCAACTCCTGGATACCGTAGGAATGCTTTGGGTGTACCAAACGTCACAAGGTAACTGGGTGGCTATAAAGGTGCACTACGGGTATCTCCGAAAGTGTCTGTTGGGTTGGCACGAATCGAGACTGGGATTTGTCACTCCGTGTGACGGAGAGGTATCTCTGGGCCCACTCGGTAGGACATCATCATAATGTGCACAATGTGACCAAGGGGTTGATCACGGGGTGATGTGTTATAGAACGAGTAAAGATACTTGCCGGTAACGAGATTGAACAAGGTATCGGGATACCGACGATCGAATCTCGGGCAAGTACAATACCGCTAGACAAAGGGAATTGTATACGGGATTGATTGAATCCTCGACATCGTGGCTCATCCGATGAGATCATCGTTGAACATGTGGGAGCCAACATGGGTATCCAGATACCGTTGTTGGTTATTGACCGGAGAGTCGTCTCGGTCATGTCTGCATGGTTCCCGAACCCGTAGGGTCTACACACTTAAGGTTCGATGATGCTAGGGTTATAGGGAATAGATATACGTGGTTACCAAATGTTGTTCTGAGTCCCGGATGAGATCCCGGACGTCACGAGGAGTTCCGGAATGGTCCGGAGGTAAAGATTTATATATGGGAAGTCCTGTTTTGGTCACCGGAAAAGTTTCGGGTGCTATCGGTAACGTACCGGGACCACCGGGAGGGTCCCGGGGGTCCACCAGGTGGGGCCACCGGCCCCAGAGGGCTGCGAGGGCCATGTGTGGGAGGGGAACAGCCCCAGGTGGGCTGGTGCGCCCCCCCACCAGGGCCCAAGGCGCCTAGGGTTTGGGGAGGGGGCACCTCCACCTTGCTTGGGGGGCAAGTTTCCCCCTCTCCCCCCTTGGCCGCCACCCTAGATGGGTTTTGGGGCTGCCGCACCCCTTGGGGTGGGAACCCTAGAAGGGGCGCAGCCCCCTCACTCTCTCCTATATATAGTTGAGGTCTTTGGGGCTGCAAACACATGAGTTTTGACCTCTCCCTCGTGCAGCCCTACCTCTCTCCCTCCTCATCTCTCGTGGTGCTTGGCGAAGCCCTGCTGGAATACCACGCTCCTCCATCACCACCATGCCATTGTGCTGCTGCTGGACGGAGTCTTCCCCAACCTCTCCCTCTCTCCTTGCTGGATCAAGGCATGGGATACGTCACCTGGTTGTACGTGTGTTGAACGCGGAGGTGCCGTCCGTTCGGCACTAGGATCTCCGGTGATTTGGATCACGACAAGTATGACTCCCTAAACCCCATTCTCTTGAACGCTTCCGCTTAGCGATCTACAAGGGTATGTAGATGCACTCCCCTCTCTCTCGTTGCTAGTCTCTCCATAGATAGATCTTGGTGACTCATAGGAAAATATTGAATTTCTGCTACGTTCCCCATCAAGTCCCACATATCTGTGGCACTGCCGCCTTGGTCACATTGGTGTCAAACGCGTGAAGAAGCTCCATACAGATGGACTTTTGGAGTCTCTTGATTTCGAATCATTTGACACGTGCGAACCATGCCTCATGGGCAAAATGACCAAGACTCCGTTCTCCGGAACAATGGAGCGAGCAACCAACTTATTGGAGATTATACATACTGATGTGTGCGGTCCAATGAGCGTTGAGGCTCGCGGTGGCTATTGTTATGTTCTCACCCTCACTGATGACTTAAGTAGATATGGTTATGTTTACTTAATGAAACACAAGTCTGAGACCTTTGAAAACTTCAAGGAATTTCAGAATGAGGTAGAGAATCAACGTGACAGAAAAATAAAGTTCTTATGATCAGATCGTGGGGGAGAATATTTAAGTCACGAGTTTGGTACGCACTTAAGGAAATGTGGAATTGTTTCACAACTCACGCCGCCTGGAACACCTCAGCGTAACGGTGTGTCCCATCGTCGTAATTGCACTCTATTGGATATGGTGCGGTCTATGATGTCTCTTACTGATTTACCGCTATCATTTTGGGGATACGCTTTAGAGACAACTACATTCACTTTAAATAGGGCACCGTCTAAATCCGTCGAGAAGACACCGTATGAATTATGGTTTGGAAAGAAACCTAAGATGTTGTTTCTAAAAGTTTGGGGATGCGATGCTTATGCCAAGAAACTTCAACCTGAAAAGCTCGAACCCAAGTCGAAAAAATGTGTCTTCATAGGATACCCTAAGGAAACCATTGGGTATACCTTATACCTCAAATCCGAAGGCAAGATCTTTGTTGCCAAGAATGGGTCCTTTCTGGAGAAAGAGTTTCTCTCAAAAGAAGTAAGTGGGAGGAAAGTGGAACTTGATGAAGTACTGCCTCTTGAACCGGTAAGTAGCGCAGCTCAGGAAGATGTTCCTGTGGTGCCTGCACCAACTAGAGAGGAAGTTAATGATGATGATCAAGGTACTTCGGATCAAGTTACTACTGAACTTCGTAGGTCCACAAGGACATGTTCCACACCAGAATGGTACGGCAACCCTGTCCTGGAAATCATGTTGTTAGAGAACGGTGAACCTTCGAACTATGAAGAAGCGATGGCGGGCCCAGATTCCAACAAATGGCTTGAAGCCATGCAATCCGAGATAGGATCCATGTATGAAAACAAAGTATGGACTTTGACAGACTTGCCCGATGATCGGCGAGCGATAGAAAATAAATGGATCTTTAAGAAGAAGACGGACGGGGATGGTAATGTTACCATCTAAAAAGCTCGACTTGTCGCTAAGGGTTATCGGCAAGTTCAAGGAGTTGACTACGATGAGACTTTCTCTCCCGTAGCGAAGCTGAAGTCCGTCCGAATCATGTTAGCAATTGCCGCATACTATGATTATGAGATATGGCAAATGGACGTCAAAACGGCATTCCTTAACGACTATCTTAAGAAAGAGTTGTATATGATGCAGCTGGAAGGTTTTGTCGATCCTAAGAATGCTAACAAGGTATGCAAGCTCCAGCGATCCATTTATGGGCTGGTGCAAGCATCTTGGAGTTGGAACATTCGCTTTGATGAGATGATCAAAGCGTTTGGGTTTATGCAGACTTATGGAGAAGCCTGTGTTTACAAGAAAGTGAGTGGGAGCTCTGTAGCATTTCTCATATTATATGTGGATGACATACTTTTGATGGGAAATGATATAGAACTTTTGGACAGCATAAAGGCCTACTTGAATAAGTTTTTTCCAATGAAGGACCTTGGAGAAGCTGCTTATATATTAGGCATCAAGATCTATAGAGATAGATCGAGACGCCTCATAGGTCTTTCACAAAGCACATACCTTGATAAGATATTGAAGAAGTTCAATATGGATCAGTCCAAGAAGGGGTTCTTGCCTGTGTTGCAAGGTGTGAAATTGAGCTCGGCTCAATCCCCGACCACGATAGAAGATAAAGAAAAGATGAGTGTCATCCCCTATGCCTCGGCCAAAGGGTCTATTATGTATGCCATGCTATGTACCAGACCTGATGTAAACCTTGCCGTAAGTTTGGTTGCAAGACACCAAAGTAATCCCGGCATGGAACACTGGTCAACAGTCAAGAATATCCTGAAGTACCTGAAAAGGACTAAGGATATGTTTCTCGTTTATGGAGGTGACGAAGAGCTCGTCGTAAAGGGTTACGTCGATGCTAGCTTCAACACAGATCTGGATGACTGCAAGTCACAAACCGGATACGTGTATATTTTGAATAATGGGGCAGTAAGCTGGTGCAGCAGCAAGCAGAGCGTCGTGGCGGGATCTACATGTGAAGCGGAGTACATGGCAGCCTCGGAGGCAGCGCATGAAGCAATCTGGATGAAGGAGTTCATCACCGACCTAGGAGTTATTCCCAATGCGTCGGGGCCGATCACTCTCTTATGTGACAACACTGGAGCTATTGCCCTTGCCAAGGAGCCCAGGTTTCACAAGAAGACCAGGCACATCAAGCGTCGCTTCAACTCCATTCGTGAAAATGTTCAAGATGGAGACATACATATTTGCAAAGTGCATACGGATCTGAATGTCGCGGATCCGTTGACTAAACCTCTTCCGCGAGCAAAACATGATCAACACCAGAACTCTATGGGTGTTCCATTCATCACAGTGTAACTAGATTATTGACTCTAGTGCAAGTGGGAGACTGTTGGAAATATGCCCTACAGGCAATAATAAAATGATTATTATTATATTTCCTCGTCCATGATAATTGTCTATTATTCATGCTATAATTGTATTAACCGGAAACAGTGATACATGTGTGAATTCATAGACCATAACATGTCCCTAGTGAGCCTCTAGTTGACCAGCTCGTTGATCAATAGATAGTCATGGTTTCCTGACTATGGACATTGGATTTCATTGATAACGGGATCACATCATTAGGAGAATGATGTGATGGACAAGACCCAATCCTAAGCATAGCACAAGATTGTGTAGTTCGTTTGCTAAAGCTTTTCTAATGTCAAGTATCAGTTCCTTAGACCATGAGATTGTGTAACTCCCGGATACCGTAGGAGTGCTTTGGGTGTACCAAACGTCACAATGTAACTGGGTGACTATAAAGGTGCACTACAGGTATCTCCGAAAGTATCTGTTGGGTTGGCATGAATCGAGACTGGGATTTGTCACTCCGTATGACGGAGAGGTATCTCTGGGCCCACTCGGTAATGAATCATCATAATGAGCTCAATGTGACTAAGTGGTTAGTCACGGGATCATGCATTATGTAACGAGTAAAGTGACTTGCCGGTAACGAGATTGAACGAGGTATTGGGATACTGACGATCGAATCTCGGGCAAGTAACGTACCGATTGATAAAGGGAATTGTATATGGGACTACCTGAATCCTCGACATCATGGTTCATCTGATGAGATCATCATGGAACACGTGGGAGCCAACATGGGTATCTAGATCCCGCTGTTGGTTATTGGCCGGAGAGCTGTCTCGGTCATGTCTGTGTGATTCCCAAACACGTAGGGTCTACACACTTAAGGTTCGATGATGCTAGGGTTATTAGGAAGACTTGTATGTGATTACCGAATGTTGTTCAGAGTCCTAGATGAGATCCCGGACGTCACGAGGAGTTCCGAAATGGTTCGTAGGTGAAGATTTATATATGGGAAGTTGACATACGGTCACCGGAAAGGTTCGGGGGCATACCGGTATTGTACCGGGGCCACTGGAAGGGTTTCGGGGGGTCCACCGGGAGGGGCCACCTCTCCCGGAGGGCCTCATGGGCCGTAGTGGGAAGGGAACCAGCCCTTAGAGGGTTGGCGCATCTCCCCCTTGGGCCCATGCGCCTAGGGTTGGGGGGGAACCCTAAAGGGGCCCCCCTTGCTTGGGGGGCAAGTCCCCCCCTTGGCCGCCGCCCCCCCTCTAGATCTCATCTAGAGGGGGCCACCCCCCTTCCTCCTCCCCCTATAAATAGAGGGGCGAGGGGAGGGCTGCACACACACCTCCAAGGCGCAGTCCCTCCCCTCCCCAACACCTCTCCTCCACTGCAGAAGCTTGGCGAAGCCCTGCCGCAGTACTGCCTCTCCATCACCACCACGCCGTCGTGCTGCTGTTGGAGCTCTCTTCCTCAACCTCTCCCTCCTCCTTGCTGGATCAAGGCGCGGGAGACGTCTCCGCCCCGTACGTGTGTTGAACGCGGAGGTGTCGTCCGTTCGATGCTAGGATCATTGGTGATTTTGATCACGGCGAGTACGACTCCATCAACCCCATTCTCTTGAACGCTTCCGCTCACGATCTACAAGGGTATGTAGATGCACTCCTCTCTCTCTCTCTCTCTCTCTCGTTGCTAGATGACTCCATAGATTGATCTTGGTGATGCATAGAAATTTTTTATTTTTTGGAACGATCTCCAACAGACGTTGCGCCCGGCGACAAGCGGCGTCAGTGAGAGAGGGGGAAGGTGACGCAACTCACGTGGGAACTGTGGGCGCGCGGAGACGAGCACAGGAGCGAGGAGAAGGCGACGAACACAGTGCGCGGCGCACTATTGGGTTGGCCGGACCGCGCCCGTGCTTGTTGTGGCGAGCTCCGGCGTCGGCGAGCGCTAGGGTGAAGTTAATGGCGTCAGGACGGTGATGGTGGCGGGGTTTGGTAAGGTTTGGCAGGCGGGGAAGCGATCACGCGAGCAACAGAGGCTCGCGCGTGACGCAGAGCGCGCCGTCTGCATGCCAGCACGCTTGGTCGAACGCGGTCACCGCATGAACTCTGACCTCAGGCCGACCATAGCCTAAACTTCATGTCTGGTGTGTTGTTTGTGGTAGATTTAGAGGTTACCACACTTTGGTTTGAGCCCAGACTGAGTGAACATGATTTTTACTTCACTGCAAGTCACTGGACAGTAACTTTGAGAGCTTGTTGTGGTTAAACGGCTGGGAGTTGGGAGTTGTGCTTTGGTGGTTAGCAATGAGTTAGTAGGGTAGTGATGCACAAGAAAATGCAGCAGCAATGGAGCAAGTAAAATGGAAGTTGTTGTAGAAACTATCATTTCTGTCCAGAACAGAAAATAATTTCTGTAGCAAAAAATATTCCAAAAAGTGGTGTAATATTTTTGCTCAGGGAGGTGCCCTAGGGTTCAAAGGATTTTTGTGAATTTTCTCAGATTTTTGTGGGCAATAAAAATAGGGGTGTCTTTGGAGCACAAGTTTCTGTTTAGGGTTTTTGAGAGGAAAATGAATATTTTTCATTAAAGAAAAATATCCATGACATTATTTTGAGGTATAACAGAGAGGAAATGATGGTTTGGAGGAGGAGTGAGTTACTTGGGTGAAAGCCAAGGTGATGCCCAAGTGTTTTAAGTCCAACTGAAATGATTCAAATTCAAAATTCAAATCAAAACCCAACTGAAAACCAGAAAAGAAAAGAGGGCAAAAACCAGGCTGTCACAAAATTCGCCAAAATTGGGCCGATATCAGCGCCTAGGGGCGGCTGCTGGGAACCCAATCGCTCCCAAGCCGACTTTAGCGCTGGTTCGCCCCCAGGCAGCGATTTTTCAAGCCCCCTGGGGGCCAATGGTTGGAGATGCTCTTAGTAGGATGGGAATGATGAGAACATATTTGTGAATTGTTTCGTTAATATTTGGAATGGTTTCGAGAGGATCTGGAAGCGTTTCGGGGTCACCGGAAGGATTTCCGAGAGTATCGCATAATACTGGGTATTACCAATAGTTAATATATATAGGTGGAAAATGTCTTTAGGGCTGTTAAATTATATATATATAAGGGTCTAAAAATATTTAGAACACTTTTATATTTTATTTAATACAAACGGGCCTTAAAAGGCCAAATCGGAGAAGAAAACTTGGGCCAACTGAGGAGCCCCCCTCCCCCCTTATGGAAGGGGGAGGCCGAATTAGACTGGGGGAGGAGTTGGACTCCTCCCCTCTAGCCGGCGCCCCAAGGAGGCTCCTTCCCTCCTTGGTGGCTGCCCTCTCCCTCTCCTCTAACCTATATATATACTAGGTTTTTTTGCTCTATTGAGACACACAAGTTCGGAGCCTCCTCTTGTCCCTCTAGTTTTAGTTCTAGCTGATCCTAGTTGATCTAATTAGAGCTAGACTAATTCTCTAATCCTCATAATTAGGAGCCTAGTGTGGTTCTAATCTCCTTCCTCTAATTCTCCAGTGACGATTAGCTCTGGACGGTGAAGCGCTGTCAGATTGTGAAGGCTCCACGCTTGCAACCAAGTAGAGAGGCCGCACTTTTGGTCTTTTGTTCGAGGGACTGTTCGTGGGCGGTTCGCGGGCTCGTTCATGACTGACCGAGGGACTCCAAGTACGTTTTACACCGACACGTTCTTCTTCTGCTGCAACACGGTAGCGATCGTGATCTCAACCCGTTATGCATCTTCATATAGATCTTGAGTGTGCGTAGGTGTGGGTTTTTTTTTGTTTTCTACTACATTTCCCAACATTCAACGTCGGCGCCGGTGAGAGATCGCGTCCGTTCTGCGCCGGCGTCAATGCGGAGTGGCCGCTTTCCAGCGGCATGAATGCGGGCAGTTGGCACCGAGCGGGAAGCTTGCATGGGCGAGGGATGGGGTGCGGGAGGGCGGTCAGACGTGGGCGTGGATGTTGTTCGAATGCTCGCAAAGCCCCCCTCTAGCTTGTCTCCAGTTTGCGAGAGAAAGTGCATCTGGACCGTCGAGCGGACCGATAGATGCCAGTGTTGGACGACACAACTCGTCCGGACCATGCGGTTCGGACGTATGCGAGCGATTTGAGGGTCGGCCTTGGAGATGCCGTGAGACCTTGTACAATGCTAGGTACTTAGGGAGATGCTTAAAAAATAAATCAGGTTTTTTGGGATCAGCAATGTCCATTTCTACAATATAGGTGTCTAATGAAGCGTTTATCCTCTACAAATAAGCATCAATGCTTAAAAAAATTCACTGATTTAATTTTCTCAAAGCAACTCCAGTAAGCATGTTGTAATGTACAGTGCCTTACTGCATTATTTACCACGTATATGCCCGGGAGATTAAAAGTCTAGCTGTTCCAAAAGTCCTAGCCTGTTTTTACCCGGTTAGTAGACAAAACCAGCACAGTTAAAGAAAGGCAGCCACGGCAGTCCGAATCATCCTGAAATGATTTCGATCGATCAGACAATACTGTCCAGCTATACATGAGCGTGCAACACTTGGGATTTACCAAAAGGAAACAAAGGAAAGGGCAGCACGCCACCCAGGAAGTCAAGATAACAAAAACTAATGATAAATACGCCTAGCCACACGCGTACAGAGCCACAACAGTCTGACCAAAATCTGGTACGCGTACGCGTACGGTACGTGTCGACGTCGACGGGGGGCGAGATGGAGTGTCCACATTCCAACGCCGTTGTCCTTGGAAACTTACGATGGTTTATACTATATGGATTGCCTCCTGAGGTGGATACATGTCACCTACCTGGATGGCAACGACACTAATCCATGCACGTCCAGTCGAAGAAGTTGCACCGCAGCGCGGTGGCGCGTACGCATGCAAAAATCCAAACCCGGAAGCTTCTCGCCAAATACTACCTACTCCTTTGTACAATAGGATTATTCCTTGTTTGATGGCCCTCGCCGGCTAATGTTTACTGCCGATGGTAACTTGGACCGCAAGCGAATGTGCTGGATCCTACGTGAGTCCGCGTGTTGTCTACCGAAATTGACGTTTGGACTTTGGCGTTTCCCATCTCCTGCTATGCTGCAGGTCTACCGGTATATTTCCATGGCATCTTCACCGTCTTGCATGCTCTGCCTTGCTGCTGAAGTAATGGTAGGACATGCTTAGAATCATTTTATGGCTAGTTAACAGCATTGACCAATTAGCAGCCATTTGCTCGAAAATACCAAATAGAGACCGAGTTCCATGGAGGACTTAATTTGAAAACTTCAAAATTCAAACTTTTCATTTTCAAAAAATTCCAAAAAAAACACATACACATAGAGACATAATGTACATGTGTGTGAATTTTCAAGTTGAAATACGTTAAAATGAGATCTACACACACAAAAAATCCGGGGCTTTTTAGCATAGATAGTGTTCATCCTCAAAGTCCATGATTTTTTATGTACAGCTCACAATAGAAGGTATTTCATCCTGAAATTTTACATACATACACATTACTCCCTCCGTCCGAAAATATTTGTCATCAAAATGAATAAAAAGGGATGTATCTAGAGTTAAAATTCATCTAGATACATCTCCTTTTATTCATTTTGATGACAAGTATTTCCGGACGGAGGGAGTACTCCTTGTATAGTACATGTGTATTTTTTCAGAATTTTTTGATACTAAAAAGTTTGAACTTTGAAATATTCAAAATTGAGGCCTCCATGGAGCTCGGTTTCCAAAATGCCCTACTCCCATTTGTTTGTACATACTATAAGTTCGTTAATTTTATATGCATATAGAT
Organism: Triticum aestivum; assembly: GCF_018294505.1. Lineage (NCBI taxonomy): Eukaryota > Viridiplantae > Streptophyta > Magnoliopsida > Poales > Poaceae > Triticum > Triticum aestivum. Next base: position 98,903,549 of record NC_057813.1, on the reverse strand, counting down.
ATAGATGTGTTGATCACTCGGTCTTCGAGGAAATGTTTTCCAAAGAGAATAGGAGTATTGTACTCCTTGAGATTAATATCTTCCTAATTAGATTCTTTGATGTGGAGAATTGTTATCCATATGAACCTTTTCCAATTATTCACTTGCACTATGCATCACGGTAAAATTTACATTGATTATAACTTGTTGTAAAAAATCTATGTTTTCAGAAATCAAACACCATTTAACCAATTCAAAAGATATCATGGCATGATAACCAACCTATGATTGAATGCTTAGGAGGGTAGTGTTACTCCCAGGCCACTAGGGATCAAACTCTAGGTTTGACACTCTGGTGTCCTATAAAAGCGAAATATACTTTCAATGGAGGTGACATTTATGTCGATAGTGATGCACCCGTGGTGACTTCGTCAATCTCAAGAACCGTCAGCTCAGTCTCTCGGAGGCGTTCATAGGGATGAATGTATGTGTTTGTACTGTGTTTCTAAAAAAAATCATAACATAACAATCTTGTTCCCTGTTTTGAGAATCCTACAAACCGTAGAGGTTCTCATTTGCATCCAGTGTGAAGCAATACAAGAAGCCTAGCACTATCGTCAACCACGGTAATAAATTTATAGTGGTGAACGCCTTATTATATTTTGCTTAATCTCATTGGGATTCTATAAAAAATCAAATCCATTTGGGTCACACAGGCCCTAAGGGCCATCGTTCTAAGACTTTATATTCGTGGCTTGGATATTTTTGGGCCATATACATATATTTGTTATCTTTGGGCTGAAAATGATAGTGAAAGTAATGGGACAAGATGTTGTAAACCTCCAGGAGTAATGTGATAAACTTTTCTATTTCGAAGAAAACATTGAACATGAAAATATGGACTTGAATATTGTGGAGGCTACCATCAATACATCTACTTCTGCCTTGGCCTATGCAACTCAATTCCATGGACCTCACCCTAGGTTTGACTCCTCCAAGATTTGGATTTTGCATTCGAAACCCCAAATACTTTTTTTTTCACATAACTTGTTCTTCAGGACATAATTCTTACTGTGAATAGGCTTGCAGCTCGTAGATGGCACCATGGCCTAATGTGCCAGCTCCGCCTCTAAGCTCTAGAAACGGTTACACACCTTTGCAAGGATTATCCTTTCTCCATTATTGTTTGGAACCGTGTGAGCACCTGGACTGGTGAGAACCTAGTTGTGTCCAACTTCCTACCTGACACTACTAGGAAAAGGCCTACTAATGGCGCACCTAATTTGGCCATTAATGGCGCATTAGTGGTGCGCCATTAGTATCTGGTATACTAATGGCGCACCACGGGATGCGCCATTAGTATATACAATAGTGCGCCATTAGTATCCTCCCAGGGGGCCATGTATACCCAGGTGCTTTGGCATACTAATGGCGCACAACAGCAAGATGCGCCATTAGTAACTTCTGCATACTAATGACGCACTGTCTAGTGATGCGCCATTAGTATCCTTTAGCATACTAATGGCGCACCGTGGTGTGATGCGCCATTAGTATGAATATTAGGTTTTTTTTTTATTTTTTTATTTTCTGTTTTTGGCACAGGTTACAAAATGTATAATTGGACAAAATATAGACAGCACACATCAACAACAGATTCATCGAATACAATAGAAGATTAGTCTCTGAATACAATTCATCATATTAGTCTCCGAATTGAAAAGACCGAACAAAGATAGAACATTATATTACAAGTCTCGAGACCGCGAGTAGCGAGTTTGTCTTCACATTACAAGTCGATATCGATCATCTAAACTACCATCACATAGAAGAGAGCTGCGGTCATCACGATGAGCATCATCACGATGAAACTCGTCTTCATCCGGTTCCTCCAACGCTCCCTCCCCTCTCCCGCTAGATAGCGGACTTATCTAGATTCGGCCTCGGCCCTAGTGGTGTACCCTTTGTAACTGTTACCGCTGAATCGGTGAACCTGTCTCCGACACTCCTCCCAGTCGTCGTAGACTCCGGGAACCTTACCCTTGTACACGACATACGTCGGCATCGCTATGCACTAGCCAAACGAAACGTTAGTACCAATTCACAGACAATACATAAGCAATATATAAGTATGCAACAGAACGATCGGAAGAGAAAAGCAAGACATTAATAGCATCGATTACATCTAAGTTGAACGACTCTCGAAACCAAAGAGACATACTACAAGTTCATTAAAGTTTAATTACAACATGAGCCAATCGATGTTTCAGAACTAGACACAGCATCACTGCTTTCGACTCGACTCAAGGGACCGGAGCGTGGATGAAGCCGCCGTCTATCATGGGAGTCATGAAAGAACGGGCGTTGTCAGCCTGCATTTGTAGCATTGTGTCGATGTCACTGTTGGACGGTTGATTTCTGAGGTAGAACTGCCCCGAGGTACGAAGGACATCTTGATGGATGATTTCCGCAAACTCCGACTGGATGCGAAAGAATTTGTGAGGTCCGCGTCCTGGATTGCCGACACGCTCTTGCCCAATCTTTGAGTTTACTCGGTAGCAGAAGTTGATGATGGTCCCGTACGATCGCCCGCATGTGATGGATGGCGTAGTAGGCACCCTTCTGACCGCCAGGCGGCTGCTTGACGCAGCAGAACGTCGTATTGTGGGAGAACACGTGCTTGCCGTACTTACGAATAGGCCTGGTGAAGGTGCCTCCAGATTTGGCGTAGCCGGGGAGAACATCATCAAGAACCTTCTTGACATTTGTGTAGTCTACGTTCGACTGACGGTCCGGGTCGAAATACGTGGCCATGGAATATTTGGGGCTTAGGAGGATGAGCGTGCAATGTGTGTCACTGCAGAAAACACGGAATGTTAAAAGAAAAACGATCGAAATCTAAGAATTCATATGTTACGGGCCGGTTGAGGGGGAGGACTTACTCGGGAAAGTAAGGCACGAGGAAGTTATCCTTATCTTGGTTTGCCAGAATGACGCCTTCGAGGTAAGAACTCGCGACTTGCCGGTCCCCAGCGCTGCCCAAGATCTTGGCACGCATGTAGAAGGGGTCGACTATCACGATGTCCGGGGTCTTGTCGCGAATGATCCGCATCTCCATACTCAGCGAAAATAGCCGAACGAAGGTGTAGTGCAGCGGATGAAGGTTCATCATAGCGTGGATGTCATCAAACCGCAGGACGATCGTACGCCCGATGGAGTTATCCACAAAGCCCTTGCCCTCTGGCACCTTGGCCGCGAAAACCGGGTATGCCACATCCTTCTCTCTGAGACGCCGCTTCTCCAAAGAAAGAACACTGTCATGCAGACTCCGCATAGCACCGGTTGCAGCATTGAGCATATTTGTCGGTAGCATCGCCCTACCCGCCACATGCACCCTCCTCGAGATATCCTCAGGTGAAGGTGGCCCGTCCTGAGCACGGATCGTACTCGGTGCCGGCTGGCTCGCACCCTTGTTAGTCTTTCTTTTGCGTGCCTTCTTCTTCTCCTGTAATGGGACCGAGTTCTGCTCACAGACCGCCTTCTTGAGTGTGTTTGGGCTGATAATATTTCGCACCTCGCCTATCTGAGGCTCGGTGAAGTCGGCAGCTGGAGGCGTCTCCTGAGAGCTGAACGGCAGACGACGCCTGTTGCAACTTGGCTTCTCGCGGTACCAGCTAGATCGCGCACGTCTTTTGTTGGGTTGGGTTCTTGAGAAGGAGCCCCCATGAAGTCGCCATCGTACCCATGTTCGGCAAAGTACTGATCGACGTTGCCAAATGTATCGTCATCGTAGTCATTCTGATCCTGTGCCATATGCATGTTTGGATCCAGTGGCATAGGGATGTGCGGCACCGTTGCGGCGGTCTTGCCATGGGGCCGACTTGGCGCCGGCACGACTGGCGGTGTTGTCTTTGGGGTGGTGTCCCCCGCCCCCAAACGAATCTGGCTCTTCGGCCAAAGCAGGGGCCAGCTCAGGCAGGCGCTGAGGGTCATCACGTCATCATCGTCGGCCCCGACGGGTCGAATCGGAGGTAACAACTCGTCGCAGCCTGGCAGCACCCGAACCAGTTGAACCCTAAACAAGTTGGGTGGCATCTGGGTACCGTGGAACAAGGGGTTGCCCGGTTGAACGATTTGGCCCTTGGCGAACATCGACCAACTCGTTGTTCACGAAGTGCAGGAGAGTGCACGGAACGTCGGCGGCGCCCTGCGAAAACATGTAGGGCGTCAGGGATGCCCAGTCAAAGGCAAGGAGATGAAGTCCTCGGCCGAGAGAGGCTTAATTAGTTACCGTGATGATGGCGTCGAGCTCGGCTAATGTCGAGGCACCGCCAACGGCGGGCGTGCAGTTGACGGAGGGGCCGCTTGCTGCAGAGGTGCCGGCCGGCGTACACCCGGGTGCATTAAGCTCCCGTGCCGGCGTCGGAGACACCAATGCCGCCTCCGCCGGAGACACCAATGGCCCCGCCATCGCATTCTGCGAGTTGCTGGCCGTGAAGCTAGGAATCGGGGGCGGCCCCTGTTGGCCGCCCGCAATCCACGCACTCAACCCCTGGATCAAGGTAGGCACAATGGCGGTGATCGTCGCTCCGAGTCGTTGTTCCACTTGCTCTTGGACAATCTCCGGAATCCGCGCCACCTGTGCCTTGAGTTCTTGAACCTCGCGCGCCTGGCTTTCCGAGCTGGTCTTTTTCTCCTTCCGCACACCAGCGGTATAGTATGACCCCCATTTTGTGGACAAGCCTTTGCCGGCCACACGACCAGCTGACGTCGGCTTACTGAGCTTATCCTTGTTCTTCATTACATTCAACGCCCTATTTAGAGTGGTGTCCCAAGGGTTGCTCGTAGTCGACCCCGCGCTACTGCTTTCAGTCGCCTGCGGAAGGAATGTGAACCATTTAGAAATTTGGCTTCATTAATTAGAATGCAACCATATGGAGCTAATTACGCGGGGGTGTATTCCTTACCAGAACAAGCTCAAGCGCCCTGGTCTTCGGATCCGTGGTAAGCTCCTTTGTTATCGGGTCCTCCTTGTACCGGGCCCTGACAAAGTTCCTGGTCTGCTTGTTACCGCTGTATTTCTCGAAGCGGGGCGGTAGGCCTTGCTCGGCACGCTCCGCGTCCTCCTTGTCCCATATAGGCTCCGCCACTCTGTAACCGCCGGGACCGAGTTTGTGTTCCCCTAAGTTCAGCTCCCGCATTTCTTTCCCCCACTGACTTGATTGGGAGTTTGCGGTGCTCGAGCAATTGATCTTGAAGTCGTTGTAGTCATCTTCGGTGATCGAAGGATTTTTCTCCTTGATCTTCTCATAACTCTCACCTTTCTCGATCATTCTCTTCACATTGCTTTTCCAAGTAGACAGGGCCTTGCTCATCTTCGTGAGGGCAGCATTGTTCACTTTATTCCCTTTGAGGCTTGTGTTTTCAAAAGCAGCGGGGAACTTGTATCGTTCGTGCAGCTTCGTGAAGAGGAGGTTGCGCAAATTCCCTCGGTCAGGATGCCTCAGGTTCTCGGTGTTGATCGAGACGGTGCTCCGGAGAATGCACCCGAGCTGAAGCGAGTACCCCTTGACTATTCGTTCGGGCGCCGTTGGATTCCCGTCGGAGTCCACTTCAGTAACTTCCTCCTTGAGGGTGCGGAGCACGGTCGGGCGCCGGTCCTTCCGTTGCCTCTTCTGTTGGCTGCCATCTGTGCGTGCGCCGCCATCATCAGTGGTGGCATCCTCGGCGGCACCATCAGTGGTGGCATCAGTGGGGTCATCCTCGGCGATACCATCAGTGGTCTCAGGATCGGTGGGGAAGGCGGCGTCCTCATACAAGTGAGGTTGTTCCTCCATCTCTTCGGGACAGCTCCCAGAATGCCTTGCCGCCCGAACCCCGGCCTCATCGTTGTTGGCCATGTTTTTCCCTAAATAGGAACAAAGTTTGGTCAAAAAGTTGGTTATTGTCAAGGAACAAGATCATGGTCTCATCATTTAGGGTTTGTCGACACCGAGGCATCCTAAAAGCTAAGCTTTTATCATTGAGGGTTTTTCGACGCCGAGGCACCCTAAAAGCCTAAGCTTTCATCATTTTGGTTTTTATCGACACCGAGGCACCCTAAAAGCGAAGGTTGTATAATTAATGGTTTGTCGACACCGAGGCATCCTAAAAGCTAAGCTGGGAAGGAGAATTCTAAGTTGGGCCTAATCACTTGGCTCTATTGCCGCCTATGGTTTAATGCAGCTAGAATAAAGGGGCACTTGATCCTACTTAATTAACTACTAAGATACCCCGGCCCATGCATTAGTCACAAGTACCCCATATGTCCTATTTTTAGCAAAGTCATGCTAAAATTCACGGAAAATTTCAGCATGACCTTTGCTGAAAATAGGACATATGGAGTACCCGAATTTGCCGGAACGGAAGTTAATCGACATTCCAGCAAACTCAAGGGCCTCTCGGGTGGACAAGGCAAAAAAGTAGACAATCTGCAACATGAGACACTGAAAACAATTGCTACCAATGAATCTACACTTTTATAAGAAAATAAATCAGAAACTTAGTCTGTCATCATTAGGCAGCCACCATTAGTTAGTGAGGTAAGTTAGTGAAAATAAGTCTACACTTTCATTTGTTCACACGAGCCATAAACCAAGCTTGCAAGTAAAACTATCCACTGGAGATGCGTGATCCTTATTTTGGAATTTCAAAGATAATAAAGGGGACAGGGACAGGAAACAGAGCATGACAGCAGAGTTCCTACTGTGCGTGTAACCTCAGCCAGAGAGTTAACTTTTAACCACAAGTTGCACCCCGTATTATACATAACTGTATTCAGCCTAATGGAAATGGGAATAACAAGATGCACGCCAACAGAAGCACATCATCAGAGAGTAAATCAAATACAGCAAGATGCAGGTTTTAAAAGGAAATTCGAATTAGCATGCTCTGACAGACTGGGAGCTTAGGCTCCTTCAGTTGGACCAAAAGAAGAAAAAAAGATATACTCAGGAGAGCTGTGATATACTATACTCAGGAGAACAAAGCAAAATTGCATAAAATTCACCTGTGGGGATTTCTGGGCAGCCTCTTTCAGATCCTCAACCGCACCTTCCCAATCTTCCGTTAGAAGTTTAGCCTCACCTCTCTGCAGCAAGTATGAGAAACAATTCAATTAAAAGGTTTACAAAATCTGACATAATGAGTAAGTTCATTCTATTGTACAGTGCATAATTTCAATGATCATCTTTTTTCATGCACTAAAGTGGAAGATAATAGAAAGTGATTTTTTTTAAATAACCGCATTTCCATCATCTGTGTTGTACAGCAGAGTCCTATCCTATCATGAGCTGGAGGGACAAGTTCATGCATACCATAAGAATGAGATAATTTGCCTACAAGTTGCAGGTGCAGTTTCCAATTTCATCCTTGTGAGTAGCAATCAACAGAAGATGTTGAACTACATGATATTCTATACTTTACAAACCAAAGCAGAAGCCAGAACATATCTGGTTTGATTCATGGCCAGAACATATCTTGCTGTCTCTACCTTGATCACATGTCACAACAGCAATCAAGCAAAAAACAGAAGCATGTTGTGTTTATATCTTAAAGCAATTTGTGTTTTGGATGAATTCTCTTGCAATGAAGTTTATAACAAACCAAGCCATAACAAACTGACCAACTGGCATTTGCCATGGCCAACTTTGCACAACACATGAAGAAGAATAGTTGTGACATCAAGTGAAATGAAAGGAGAAAAATGGAATTGTGTGGCTAATACAATCCAACCAGCAGGCAGAGACAATCAGACATTAGTACATCAGATACAATCACATATCGCAGACAAATAGCATACTTGGGTTCAGGAGATCACAATAATATTAGTACATACCACATAGTTACTAGATTATCAGTTGCACAGTCCAGTTATACGTGGCTTGTGTAAATTCAGGAAATGAAACCATACGTGGTAATGCGACGACTTATTACCAATTAATCCAGTTATACATTAAATAAGCAAAGCATGTAATAAACATGTGTGTACAACAGCCAGCCAAGCTAACCAACAACAAAAAAGAATATCTTCACCCATAAACACCCAATTAATTATTTTGAAAGACTAACACCCAACTAATGGTCATCCTACCAAAATGCTATCAAACTAATATAATCACATATTCTCATAGTGGCACGGGATGTCAGGATCCTACTTATAGACCATAATGTATCACGAGAATACTCGTTGAGCAGACCATGGCATCAATTCACGATTGGTACATCAAGGGGGGAAAACATTGTAATTCAGTGGTTTGGCCTAGGGTAGAAAGAGAGCAGCATATAGAGATGGATAACAAACACAAATTGTTCTCATGCAGAATCATATTTGGAAGTGGTGAGAGGGGAGTGCATGCATGTTTCTGGTGAGAATGTCTAGCTGAACCATACATGCGCATTTTTAATGGCAAAGCATGCTGAAAGATCAAACCAAGTGGACGACTCCAAGCAAAAAGGACTGGCTGCATGCAAATTGTCGAAATGGTATCATTTTATATGGCTTTCTGAATATTCTAGTGATCAATGCTATCCATTCATCACACAACTACAAGAAATCTGAAAATGAATCTAAAAAGAAGGGGCATATGTTTCCCCCATTCCGTCCATGAGTGTCCCAGTGAACTGAATCCTACAAACTACACATGGATATGAGAAACCCCAGACCAAATCAAACCAAACGAGCTAGCCACGGGAAATTTAAAGTGCTGCAAGCTTGGAAGGGGGGAAGGAAAAGTCGTCGCTTTACCAGCGCTAGAACTTGATCCTGCAGCGTGGCTTGATCATGCGTGGCTGGTGGAATTCATGAGATCCACTACGCCGCGCCTGAGTGGTGGCCTCGGATCCCTCGTGCACCTGCGTGAGGGCATCGGCTGCATCAAGGACTAGAGCAAATCGAGGCGGCGGCGCAGAGAGGAGGAGATGGGCGAGCGAAGGGGAGGAGACCTTGTGGGGCGGAGACGAGGATGACGGGGCGGCGTCCGGGCCACCTCTTCCTCCTCCTTCTCCGCGGGGAAAGCGGCGGGGCGGCGGCGTCGGGAGAGGAGAGGGCGGCGTCGCGGCGTCTCGCGGCGTCGGGGCGTCGGGGCGGAGACGAGGACGACGGGGGCGTCGGCGTCGGCGGCGTCGGGGCAGGCGGCATCGAGGCGGCGGGGCAGCGGCGTCGGGAGAGGAGAGGAGAGGGAAAGGGGATCGAGGGCGAGGGCAAGAAGGGGATCGAGGGCCGGGGAGGAAAAATATGGATGGGGGCACAATACTAATGGTGCACCACCCCCCGGTGCACCATAAGTATATCCACACTAATGGCGCACCTCACCCTGGTGCGCCATTAGTATTTTTTTTTGATTTCTGCTCGAGCCAACAGGTTATCTCCCACCTGACCTGATCTACACCAAGTTCCCTCTACTAGCTCGACTGGTCAGCAGCCAGTTCTCACACCAGGAGGTCCTGGGTTCGATTCCCAGGCTCCACAATTTTTTTATGCATTTAAAATGTTGTTTGATACTTATTTATGTTTAAATATGTTCAAACTTGTTTAAATCATAACAGTAATATTTTTTTATAAGACAGTAATAATTTTGAGTAGGGGAGGGGTGCGGGGGGTCGGCGGCGGCGGTTGAGTAGGGGAGGGGTGCGGGGGGTCAGCGGCGGCGGTTGAGTAGGGGAATCGAGGGTGCGGGGGGTCGGCGGCGGCGGCCGGTGGACCGGGGGGTGCTCGGCGGCGAGGGGGACCGGATCTGGCGAGGTGGGATAGCGATCGAGATGGAGGGGGATCGAGATCGAGTGTCCATGAAATTTAAAAATATTCATGATAGTTCAAAAAGTGCCCATGAAATACAATCGAGAAATGAAGGCTACGATTTAAATACAATCGATCTTAGCTAGCTATCTGTTCACAATCTTCTTGCCCTTCTTTTTCGCAAATGGAGTTCTTCTGTGGAACGGACGTCCTTTAGGTAGGGTGGTCCTGCTTCTTCTTGTGGTGTATGCTGCTACTTCATCATCGTCGTCATGTTCGATCCTCGGGTCGCCGTACTTGTCGAAGTCTTGCTCATTGGCTACTCCATCCATTCCGATGATCTTCCTTTTGCCTCTCCTCACGACAACACGACTGGGCTTTGGCGGGTCGGTAATGAAGAAGCATTGGTCCACTTGGGAAGCCAGTACCCATGGCTCATTTTTCGCGGTGACGTTTGCGCCCGCGGTCTTGGATTTGGCTTCGGGTATAACCATGGTGGTGAAATATCGGTCTTCTTTTTGGACGCTCTTGGCCCATCTGACACGGAACATCGGCACCTTCTCTCCAGCGTAGCTCAGCTCCCAGATCTCCTTGATCCTTCCGTAGTATCTGTCCTTGTCCTTACCGGTGTAGGATTCCATCGTTACCCCGGAGTTCTGATAACCATCGCTCTTCATGTCCTTGTCCTCGGTGTAGAATGTGTAGCCGTTGATATCGTACGCCTCATAGGTCATCAGGTTGTGCTCGGCGCCCTGTGACAAGGTGAATATGAGTTGTTCTTCCGCGGAAGAATCTTCATGTAAAGGGTACGACAGAAGCTTCTGCTTGAACCAACGCGTGAAACATGAGTTGTGCTCTTTGAGTATATCTCCGTCCGTCCTCTGTTGGCCTCGGTCATTGTACGTCTTCTCAATAAAGGTTTTGTGCTCTACCACCCAAGGATCGACCACGTCTATGTGTTGTAGCGCGACTAGGTTTGCTCTTTCAAAGTCGGCGAGTCGACCCTCGAAGTCGACATGCATTTCACGGCGACCCTCACGGTGACCCCATCCAGCGAGCCTGCCGAGGTGCCTGTTGACGGGCAGACCAACGGGGTTCTCGATGCCTAGATAATTCGTGCAGTAGGAGATGCACTCTTCGGTCAGAAAGCCCCTGGCTATACTTCCCTCTGGACGTGACATGTTCCGAACGTATCCTTTGATGACACCATTCATCCTTTCGAACGGCATCATGCTGTGCAGGAACGTCGGCCCGAGTTGGATGATATCCTCCACGATATGGACCAGCAGATGCACCATAACGTCGAAGAATGCGGGCGGGAAGTACATCTCAAGCTCGCATAGTATCACCACGATCTCTTCCTGTAGCCTTCTGAGTTGCCTCACGCCAATCGACTTCCGAGAGATGACGTCGAAAAAGTTGCATAGGCCAAATAGCGTTTCACGGACGTGCGCGTCCATGATCCCACGGATTGCAACTGGAAGTATCTGCGTCATCAGCACGTGACAGTCGTGAGACTTCATCCCGCTGAACTTCTGCTTCGCTGGGTCTAGGTATCTGCTTATCTTCCCCGCGTAACCGTAAGGAAGTTTTACTCCTAGGAGGCAGGTGAAAAACTGCTCGATCTCCTCCTGACTTAGAGTGAAGCACGCGGGAGGGTAGTCATTTCCGGTCTTCTTGGCCTTTTTGCCTTTGCGACGACTTTCTGTGTCCTGCTTCGCCTCATCATCATCATCATCATCATCATCATCATCATCATTAGCGTGAAGCTCCTGCCTGATGCCCATTGATTTCAAGTCTGCCCTTGCTTTCGGCCCATCTTTGGTCCTCTCTGGCATGTTGAGCAGGGTACCAAGCAGACTCTCGCACACGTTCTTCGTGATATGCATGACATCAAGGCTGTGAGGCACACGGTGGATCTTCCAGTACGGCATGTCCCAGAAAACAGACCTCATTTTCCATACCTTCAGCAGCGGTTCTGGCGCCTTTCGCTTCTTTCCCGGCTCTGGCGCCTTTTGCTTCTTTCCCGGTAGTGGGCAGTCTTTCCAATTTTTCAACAGCTTGTCTATTTCCTCGCCGCTCCTCGTACACGGGCGTTTTCGGGGTTCGGTTTCACCATCGAACAGATCCTTGCGTTTCTTCCACGGGTCATCATCGCGAAGCCACCTTTGATGTCCCATGAACACGGTTTTCGAAGACCTGAGATCTCTATCTAGCTGACGATACGTTGTGTCATCCATGCACCTTACGCATCCAGAAAATCCGTGGACTACCTGCCCCGCGAGATATCCGTAACCGAGATAGTCGTGCACCGTCGTGAGCAGTGCGGCTCTCATAGGGAAATATTCTTTCTCTGCGGCGTCCCACGTATTGGCTGGCGTTTTCCACAGCGTGTCAAGCTCCTCTTTCAGCAGCCCCAGATACAGATTGATGTCGTTCCCTGGTTGTTTCGGCCCTTCAATTAGCATACTCATGTGAATGTACTTCCTCTTCATGCACAACCAGGGGGGAAGGTTGTACATCCACACAAACACAGGCCAGGTGCTATGTGTGCTTCTCTGGCTGCCAAATGGATTGACTCCATCGGTGCTCGCGCCCAGCACAATGTTCCTTGGATCGTTCCCAAATTCTGGGTATTCGAAGTTCAACGCTTGCCACTGGCTCGCATCCTTAGGGTGACTCAGCATCTTGTCTTTTTTATCTATCTCCGGATCATTTGCGTCATCTTCTCGCTTCTTCTCCTCCCTATCCGCGTGCCAACGCAGGAGCTTTGCTACCTTAGGGTCCGCGAAATACCGCTGCAGACGAGGAGTGATCGGAAAGTACCACACCACTTTTCGAGGAGCTTTCTTCCTCTTCTTGTATCGAGTGACGCCGCACACCGGACATATGGTAGACTCCGCGTGCTCGTCCCGATAAATGATGCAATTGTTCATGCACACATGGTATTTCACGTGCGGTAAATCGAGAGGACACACGATTTTCTTCGCCTCCTCCAAACTGGTCGGGCACTTGTTCCCCTTGGGAAGACGTTCGTGCCAGAATGACATGTTCTCGTCGAAGCATGTGTCGGTCATTTTGTGTTTTACCTTCATCTCCAGAGCCATGAGCGTTACTTTCAGGCGGGTATCCTCGGGCCTGCATCCTTCATACAATGGAGTAACCGCGTCTAACTCAAGTTGATCCATCTTGGCTTTCTCTCGGGCGGCAGCTCTTGCGTTATCCGTCTGCTTGAGAAGCAGCTCTTGAATATGAGGGTCCTGCACCCAGCCCATCGATGGTCCAGTGTCGTCTGCTCCGCCGGCATCATCATCTTCATGATCATGCCCGTCGTCTGCTCCGGCATCTTCCTCATCATCATGTCCTGCATCTTCTACATGATGACTGTGTACAGCATCACCGTCGTGATCATCTCCTGGGGATTCTTCGTCTTCTCGCCCGCCCGAGCCGCGGTGGTTGTCTTGCTGCCCTTCCTCATTTCTTGCCCGGCCCCCATGGACGACTTCGTAGTCATCTTCATCACCTTGCCACCGATAGCCATCCATGAAACCACGCAAGAGCAGGTGGTCCCGCACCTGCCCGGAATCCGGGTACGCAATAAGGCTCTTCAGCTTGCATCTTCGACACGGACATCTTATCTCCGTCTCATTCTTTTGAAGCATCTCGGCCTTCGCGGACCTCAAAAACCTATTCACGATGCCTTCGGTCATCGTGCGGACCATGGTCGCCTGCGGGTAGAGCAAAACGATATTTTAGAACCAAGAAAATTTTGGCATGACTTTCCCTAAAAATAGGACCAAAAAGAATGCTTAATGCCAAAATTCTCGCCGAAACGGAAATGAATCAACATTCCGGTAAAATATTGGCAACTATCGCATTTCAAATATCGGTACACCTTCAAACACAAACACATATGGAACACCACAAATATATGCAACACCACGAACATACATAGATCTAGCTAGGCCATAAAAAGTGCATGTGCACATTGTTGTAGGGAGAACAACATAAATATAGCTTCCCCCCTTACTTACCTATCAAAACAAGGTAATTAAACCACTTAATTTGAATGAATTTATGGTGGAAATGAGGTGAAAAAGAGGAGGCACCCGAGACAAGGAGGAGGCGGTGGAGAGAATGAAGTGGGGGGAAAGTGAGTGTGGGTAGGAGAGGTTGTCCAAAATATCTTGTTGCTGCCCACTTACTAATGACGCACCAACCACAAATGCGCCATTAGTAATCCAGGTTACTAATGGCGCACCTTCTGGTGGTGTGCCATTAGTACTTTTGCAAAAAAAAAACATACTAATGGCGCACTGCTCCGGAGTGCGCCATTACTAGTTTAATGGCGCACGGTGGAAAAGTGTGCCATTAGTAGTTTTGTAAAAAAAAGAATAAAAAATATAATTAAAAAAACAACATTAGTGGCGCACTTTCTGGCAGGTACGCCATTACTAGTTACAACTAGTAATGGCGCACTCCGTCTGGATGCGCCATTAGTATGTTTGGACAGCCGCACTAGTTCAAAAAAAAATATTGATACTAATGGCGCACCTTGGGCATGGTGCGCCATTAGTAGTTTCAACACTAATGGCGTAGAAGAAGGTGGTGCACCATTAGTATATACTGATGGCACACCTCCTGTCTGGTGCGCCATTAGTGTCAATCCCATCTATAGCCCTTTTTCTAGTAGTGAACTAGGAGGTGTGTCTGACTAGTGAGAGGGCATCATTGATTCAATGTCAAAGGAAGTCTATAAGTGGAGGATCGATATGTTCATCTACGCCCTATAGAATATATGGAAGGAAAGGAGCATGTATATTTTTGTTTCGCACCCAAATGCTCATCTTGAGGTGACCATGCATGTTGCCCTAGAGGACATTAAGCAACATCATATGGTATTTGGTGGTGCCATGCCCACTATGGGTGTTGGCTGAGTTGTATTTTGCTTTTAGTAGTTCAATGGCCTCGCCGTGTTTCCCTCAAAACATGTGCCCCTATGTTCATATTATTCCTCTCTCTTTTGTCTATATTAAAAGATAGCGCTCCCGTCGGTTCCTAAAAAAAGGCAATAGTTCAGTCATTTATATTGCACTTGATCGGTAACTGAAGGTTCTAGTTTCACTCCACACCAGTATAGATATTTCTTCCCCAAAACAAGTTGATATGATCAAGGTATTTCTGCTGTATACCAATACCAACGATATCACTTGACACCAATTCTTCTATAGGCCTTTCGTGTGGTCATGAGATGTGGGGGGCTTGAGTGAATTATGAGTTGTTTCTCTATTTTTTTCCTGACTGCCCAAGTAGTGATATATGTTCATGTACCTATAAATTACACAGTGCGCGTACAATTTTTATGTTTGAAAACTCATTGTTTTATCTAGTTAAATAGTGCACTAAGTACATTACACGCATCTCGCCGATCAAAGTTTACCGGTGTAATTGTAGGCCCAATTTAGTGAAATCAGTGAGGCAAAAAATGCATTGCACACGATCCATGCATGCTTTCTCTATGTGTGATGTAGATGTGTTTGCCTGGACCCCACCTCCCCATCACCTCTCCATTCATTTCCTATGACACGTGTTTAAGGCATTCTTTGCCATCCATCTTCAAACAGTAGCAAAAAACACTGAATAGAGGTAGAGCGTTGTACTTCTTCGTTGCGGTTTTTTTGTTTGCACCCTAGCCTGAGCCACCCTTATTTCTAAAAAATCATCACTTCCTCGTAATTTTTTGATCATTGGTCTGAAAATGATGGTCAAAGAAATGGAACAAGATGTTGTAAATTAACCTCCAGAAGTAATGTGCTAAACTATTTTAAAGAAACATCAAACATGACAAACACAGTCTTGAATATTGTGAAGGCTAGCATCAAAACATAGGAAGTACTCCCTCCGTTCGAGTTTATTAGGCCCTCTCTTATTTTGAAATAGAATTCGAACAATATACTTTTTGCAGCATATGTTTTATGTTGTGTTACTCCAATAGATGGTCAAATTTTGACCCAAAATACAAGGAGGCCTCATAAACCCGAACGGAAGGAGTAATAGCTCAGTCATTTATATTACACTTGATCAGTAGCTGGAGGTTCTCAGTTTGACCCAACATCGATTTAGATATTTCTTCTCACAAAATAGAGTGTTATGACCTAGGGATCAAAGGTATTTCTTAGATTTACCAATGTTGTCACTTGACACCAATTCTTCTATGGGTGCTTCGTGTGGACATGAGACCTCGGGGGGTTGAGTGGGTTATGGGTTGTTTCTCTGGGGGGTTTTCTGTGTACCCAAGTATTGATATATGTTCATATATACCTATATATTACATGTGCCCATATTTTTTGTTGTTGGAAAAACTCATTGGTTTACTTCGTTAAATAGTGTAATAGGTACATGCATCTCGCTGACGAAAGTTGGCTGGTGTAATTGTAGGTCCACTATTTCGTGAAATTAACGAGGTGCATTGCATGCGATCCATTTACTCTCCCTCTATGTGTGACACAGAGGTCTTGGCCTGGACCCCACCTCCCTGTCGCCCCTCCATTCATTTCTTATGACACATGTTTCAGGCATTCTTTGCCATCCATATTCTATCAGTAGCAAAAACACGCCTAACAGGGGTGGGGGCCACTGTTTAGTGAAATCAACGAGGCAAAAGATGCATTGCACGCGATCCTTGCACTCTCCCTCTATGTGCGGCGCAAAGGTCTTGGCCTGGAACCCCCCCTCCCCCCTCTCCCCATTCATTTCCTATGACACGTGTTGCAGGCATTCTTTGTCATCCATCTTCTAGCAGGATGGTCTAATAGATAGTCAAATTTTGACCCAAAATACAAGGAAGCCTCATAAACCCAAAACGGAAGGAGTAATAGCTCAGTCATTTATATTGCACTTGATCAGTAGCTGGAGGTTCTCAGTTTGACCCAACATCGATTTAGATATTTCTTCTCAGAAAATAGAGTGTTATGACCCAGGGATCAAAGGTGTTTCTTAATTTTCGAACGTTTTCACTTGACACCAATTCTTCTATGGGTGTTTCGTGTGGACATGAGACCTCAGGGGGTTGAGTGGGTTATGGGTTGTTTCTCGGGGGGGGGGGGGGGGGTTGGGTGGACCCAAGTATTAATATATGTTCATGTACCTATATATTACATGTGCCCATATTTTTTGTTGTTGGCAAAACTCATTGTTTTACTTCGTTAAATAGTGTACTAGGTACATGTGCATCTCCCCGGTGAAAGTTGACTAGTGTAATTATAGGTCCACTATTTAGTGAAATCAACGAGGCAAAAGATGCATTGTATGCGATCCGTGCACTCTCCCACTATGTGCGGCGCAGAGGCCTTGGCCTGGATCCCACCTTCCCGTCGCCTCTCCATTCATTTCCTATGACACATTTTTCAGGCATTCTTTGTCATCCATCTTCCAGCAGTAGCAAAAGCACTCCTAACAGGGGGGTGGGGGTCCACTGTTTAGTGAAATCAACGAGGCAAAAGATGCATTGCACGCTATCCGTGCACTTTCCCTCTATGTGCGGCGCAGAGGTCTTGGCCTGGACCCACCTCCCCGTCGCCTCTCCATTCATTTCCTATGACACGTGTTTCAGGCATTCTCTACCAGCCATCTTCTAGCAGTAGCAAAAACACGCTGAACAGGGGTGGGGCCCACTGTTTAGTGAAATCAACGAGGCAAAAGATGCATTGCACGCGATCCGTGCACTCTCTCTCTTTCTCTGTATGTGCGGCGCAAAGGTCTTGGCCTGGACTCCACCTCCCTGTTGCCTCTCCATTCATTTCCTATGACACGTGTTGCCATCCATCTTCTAGCAGTAGCAAAAACACGCCGGAGAGGGGAGGAGCGTTGTGCTTCTTCGTCGCGCTTTGCTTTTGTCGCCAACCTTGCCCGGGCTACCCTCTTTTCTATCAAATCACCACTTCCTCGCAGGGCTACGCCGAGGCACCCATTTCAAGTGTGTGAGTTCTTCGCAAAGGGAATGCACTTTTTTTTTGTCTTGTGAAAATGACACACTAGAGTTGTTCTCTTTCAGTTAAATGGAAATATGGGATTTCTCTCTGAAATCAAATGAGGTGTGGGTTTGAGCAACAAAAATAGAGAAGGCGCCCATAAGGGAAGGAAAAGGGAGAAAAAGGAACAGTATAAAAGGCTGCACATAGCTGTCACCCCACCCTAACCGTCTCTTCCAGCGCACAACCCCTTGCGCCTGCCTGTCTCTCCTCCCTCCCCACTGAACCTCCTCCCCCTCTTCTCCCCATCTCCACCGGCCACCCCAATTGCAACTGCCGCCTGATCAGAATCCCCCTCCACCGCTTCTGATCATTAAGCCAGCACATCACAGCGAGCTAGGTTTATACTATATGGCAGTGCGCTCCGCCACTGCCTAGGCAGCCATACACATCACAGCAAGAGCGCGCGCACTGAGGCGGCTGCGGCGGCGCGCCGGAATCAACCAACCAGTTCGACCGTAGCTCGCAAGGTAGTTCACCAAGGGCTAGCAAGATCGCTGGTCGACACTCAACGCCGGCAAGCCTCCTTCTTGCGACGACTCGGAGCAGGGCGGGCGGGCGGACGGGCGTGATGGCGGCGTCGTCGTCGACGGCGTCCTCGTACCGGTCGCGGTTCGGCGACACGACGCAGACGAAGGTGTTCGTGGGCGGGCTGGCGTGGGAGACGCCGTCGGAGGGCCTCCGGCAGCACTTCGAGCAGTACGGCGACATCCTGGAGGCCGTCGTCATCACGGACCGCCTCACCAGCCGCTCCAAGGGCTACGGATTCGTAAGCCGCGCGCTCCCCTGCTCCTCTTTCCTCGGCCTGTCCGCGCGCGCACTCATGCGGCGTGCTGTAAAAATTCTTGCTCCCCTCGCGCCTAACGAGATCGATCGGTGCATGGCGCAACAGGTGACGTTCCGGGAGGCGGAGGCGGCGCGTCGGGCGGTGCAGGACCCGAACCCGATGATCACCGGGCGGCGCGCCAACTGCAACATTGCCTCGCTGGGACCGCCGCGGCCCGCACATCCTCGAGGTGAGTGATCCACCCATCCATCGGCCATCACAAGGAAAAGGGAAAATTAATCTTAAACAAGAACAAAATTTGTCTCCTTCCTTATTACAACCACCCAAATCCCCCCTCCCACGAACACGTAGACAGAAGTACATTTCCCTTCCGGAAAATCAAACCAGAGCCGCGCCAACCAATCCAAAGCCTCTTTCCGCCCACTGTTCCTCCGGTGCGCGCCAAATGGAAGCAATCCGGAGGAGGCCGCGGCGGATCTCAACTCATCCGGCCGGGGTAGTGCCGTCCATCTGCCATGCCAGCGCACGGGAGCCAGGCGCTAGTGTGGGTGTGGCGGGCACGCACGGCGCGAGGGGAGGGTCGTATGGCCGGGCCGGGCTTGACCAGGCTGGCCTGTCAGTTCGTCCCGCTGCCGCCTCGGTGCGTCCTCCTGTGCCTGCCCCACCACCACGTCCACGCGTGGCTATATATGCGCACACAAGTTTTAGCCACAGCTAATCTAGCCGTATTTGCTCCATGGATTCTTTATTGGCGTACTACTAGAACCAACTGGCAGTTATCGAAATTTAGAAACGGCAGTTATGGGATCCATCCATCCATACACCCATCGGTTGCGTGGGGCTTAATCAAAAAAAAAATCCCCAGAGAACAGGATTGCTGTACCAGCAGTACCACCCTGATCAAACTAACCCAGTTTTTGCTTAATCAGATTCCTTAATGATCATGTTAATGTGGTACTAGCAGCAGCAGCAGTAGCTTCTTATCTTGTGTGACAAAAACAAATAGAGTAAGCAGGAGAGAGAGAGAGAGAGAGAGAGAGAGAGAGGGGGGGGGGGGGGGGGGGGGGGGAGAGGGACTGCTTGCTTTGACTGGATGTGGCGTGGTCGGTTGCGGCATGGCATGGCAGCAGGGATGTGGTGTAAAGGACAAGATAACTGTCGGGTGGAGTGGAGGAGGATCGATCAGGAGCCCCGCTTTCCAGCGGTAAAAACAGAATCCAGCAAGCAACCTATAGAAAATGCCTCGACGTATATACCCTTTGACCGGTTTAGCCCCTGCTTACCTCGTCATTACTACTAGGAGTCAGGTATCTTGTTTCCTCAGGAAAAAACAGTAGTTTAGCACCAAGAGGGCCACGACGCCAACCAGAATTTGATGCTCCTGTATGTAGGCTGTAGTAGGCTGTACTGAGCGGTGACCAATATTTTTCTCCGGGAAGGCAGAGGGCTTCCGTGGCCTGCAAGGCGTGAGAGCGCCAACAGTTAGCAGTGGTGGTACTAGTACTCGCCTGCCAAAACCGGCCGGTCAAAGTCGCACATGGCGAGGCCCTTTCCCGGCTCTCCGCCGCAGATCGATCGGTCGACCGAGGCCAGCAGTTTATATGTTTTATTTTCGTAGCGTTTTGCGCGCCGGAAACGTACGATTGTACATGCAGACATGCACACATCTGACGCGCACGTACTGCTTCATTTACTTGCTTGGTGTTGTTGCTTTCGCGCCCTCTGCCGCTCTGCGGCGCATACCATGGCGGAGAAATGGGTTCATCATGTATTTAACTTTTTTTAAGAATCTTATCGTGTATTTACTGACAATGTAAATGTACTACTAACATGGTGAATGAATGAATGGATGAATGCAGGCAGGCCGTCGCCCGGGCCCTACTGGCAGCAGGGCCCGCCGGCTCCGGTGCCGCAGCAGGGCCCGCACTACTATATCCCCATCCCCAGGGCTCCGCAGTCGCCGCAGATGGGCCCGATGCCCAGCCCTGGCCCGGCGATCTACCCCCACCCTTCTTCGCAGCCATATGGCGGGTAAGCCAAGCCAGCACCCGTCCTCTGATCCTCTCGTCTTCTCTCTGCAAATTCCACATGGCTACACCTACAAGCATGCATGGGTGATAGTAAGTGATAGAGGTCGTGATCAGTTTGGGTGGGCGGTGGAGGGAAGGGAGGCGGGAGGCTGACCGGACCGGAGACGGTCCCCCAGCCCTTTCTCGTGGTGGCGTGGGTCTCTTTCGCCATGCAGCGTGTTGCCTCGCCTGCCAACATCTTCTGCGCCTGTTGGTTTGCTTGCTGCAGGGTTTTTAATGCGTCCAGCGTGCACCATTGCCATTCCTAGTTTTTACAGGTGTTTGTGGCAGTTATCAGCTTTCTCTGTTGAAATTTTTTAGGGCAGGTAAGTCTTTTTCCTTGAGAAAGGAAAGAGAAACCTGAGTAGTTTTATTCATTTATTAGTGGTAGAAGTTAGAAAAAAAAGGTGGAGAGGCTTTTTTCTAGTCATAAACAGGATGGTCCTAGACAGTTGTGGGCTAGGTTTTTCTTTTAGTAGGTGAGTTGTGGGCTAGGTAGGTCAATGATCTAGATTCTGGACTTTACAGCCTTGGTAATGGATAAGTAGGCCTCTTATAACTACCCAGGGGGCCAGGCCCAAGCTTTTCTCTTTTTTCCCGGATCATATCACTCGCTGAAGAAGCTTTGCGATGTCTTTTGCTTGCAGGTACTGGTGCCCACCTGAGTATCAATACCCACAGGTAAGCATGTCCCCCTGCTCTGCTGTGCCCCCTCAACGCCCACCTTCTTTGCTTCCAGTACCTTTTATCACATGCAGCGCAGCATACACTAGCCAGCCCAGCCCAGTGCATGCCACTCGCGCGCTAGCTAGCTAGCCACATGCCCAACGAGCGGCTCGTCCGCTGGGCTGCCCCTGCCAAGATAAACCGCACGGCTCACTCATGGTTCGCTAGCTGCACCCGTGACATTTTTTGACAGAAACATTCCAAGATCTTGGTACAGGATAAAGATTAGTTGCACCGTTAGGATTTGGAAACACTTTGAGCCATCGACCGACCATTCATTTCCAAATGATCGGTGCTGATTGTTCGGGCACTGACTGACACAATGATGTTCCAGTCGTGGCCATGTTTCTTCCTACGCTTGTATGATAACCCATGAGTGATCTGCAGGCCATGATGACCCCTCAGATGATGCAGAACTACTATGCTCAGCTGTACGCTGCTGGGCTGGCGTCGCCGACAGGGCCACCGCCCTACCATCAGTACGTGGGGTACATGCAGGCCCCGACGCCGAGGGCAGCAGTGCTCTCGCCGGTGGCGCAGCAGATCGCGACGGGGCAGCCGTACGTGCCGCACCCGGCGGCGGCGCAGATGCAGGGCTTCTCCATGCAGGTGCCTTCTCTTCCGCACAACTTCGCGCTGCAGCTGCCCTCCCATGCAGTGTCGATGCTGCCTCCCAACACAACCGGTATGTCGAGGATAGAATTTCTTTCGTTTTTTGCGCTGGGTTTATAGGGGATTCGAAGGTGTTTTCACGTCAGAAGTAGTGATGTTTTGATGTTGGGTGCAGATATGCAGTCGGCTGGTGGCCAGGCCTCCTCTGCAGCCGCGGCGACGAACGCAAACAACACTCACCAGGGTGCCTGATGGAGGGCTGGGAGAGGAGATTCTGATTGATTCCAAACACCTTCGAAACTGACTGCTTTTCTGATTTAAAGTTGTTGTTCCCATCTCGATGGATCTGGTGCGGACGAAGTTATTAATGGTCTGTAACAGTCTCTCAGGATGCTTTGACTAGAAAACACAAACCATAAACATCTCTTCCTTAATTTCGTTGTTCCGGATTCATTATTTTAATTTCTGACAAATATTCGCACAAAAAATATCAGATCTTCTCCTATTATTAGAGTAAACAAGGTTCTTTTTTGAGCTGAGAGGAAGCAAGTTTCATATGCATACTGTTTGGTGTGGCAGCAGCAGCATGTTTGCTTGAAGCAACCGCTTCAATAATCAATAGTGCTGACAGAATTAAGCCCACGGGCCGTAAGGACAAACAACATCAGCATCCTTCGGAAGGGGGAATGTCTCGTGCCTATGGCACTGACTATTTGGTACCCGTAGCTCCTGTTGGCACCCGTAGCACCTGTTATAGTGTTGTTATCTGCAAACTGGCGCACACACCCCCTTCACGCTCCTTTTTTGTCTGGTAAAACCACAAGAAATGTGCCACGGCATATTCAAACTCGGAACCTATAACTCGCACTAACCAACCAGCTACTCCACACGTTCCGATACACGTGCTGATATTTACGTGGTTGTCTATTCACCGTGAGACCTATGTCTCGCTCTTTGCGAGATGGTAGCTCTTCTTGCTCATGTCGCCAGAGAAAGCCTTGTGCGTTCCTATGAATTTTCTGCGAGCGGTTATAGGAAGCTTCCATCGACCAGTGTTAGAAGTTTTCGTGCAGTTTTCTTCCTTCATGATTTCTATATCGGTTTTTTTTTTTTGCTTTCTATGTTATTTCTATTTATTTTTCTCGTCATTTTTCCAACACATGCAAACTTTTTCCATATAGACAATCAATATTTTTGTATATAGGTTGAACACATTTTAGATACAGGTAACCATTTCTCAAATACACGTTGAACATTTTCTTGAATACATTGAATATTTGTCAAATTCACAATTAATATAATTTTAACATGCATTGGGCATTTTTCATAAATGTTTTGAACATTTTCTTAAAAACGTGACCAACATTTGATACATGTTAATTTTTTTAAAGGTCATGAACATTTTTGGATGATACGAAACATGTTTTAAAAATTAAGCGAGCATATTGTTTACATGGTTAAATAGTCCGTTCAAGTGTCATAAAGACAACTTTAAACACATGAACATTTATTTGTCAGTAACAGTTTTTTAATGGTACGATACATTGTTGAAATTGATGGTGATTTGTTTACATTGTATAAACTTTTTACAAATTTTTACAGATATATTTTTGAATGCATGAATCTTTTTTAAAATGTCAAAAGCATTTTTGGGTACAAACAATCTTTTAAAATTGCGTGAAAGAGTTTTTTTACACCGCATTAACATTTTTAATGCATGACGAACGCTTTAACAAATTTAAGATATTATTTTTTATAATATTTCAGAAATATAAAGGTGGTAAAATAGATAACATAAGTGGGGGGGGGGGGGGGGGGGGGGGAGTAAGAATCAAAACGTACATAAGAAACTAACGAATTGAGTCGGCTAACTAGTAGCTTCCTTGAGGCAAAACAACCATTCGTCTTACTACAAGCGAGACATAGGCTCCATGGGCTAAATGGATATGTGCACTCTATGTAAAAGTATTTCGTTCTGTGCTCATGTTGCTACAAGAAAGTAGCAATTAGCACGAAAGTATCCTTCTAATCTCGAGCTCAAATGCTCCTGCGTCAATAGTAAAATAAAAAAATAAAAAAGTATCACAAAATACAAAAAATATCTGAATTTTTTTGTGGAAAACTTTAGGAAATATTTGAAGTGCATGCCAATTTTCATCCCGAAAGCACATTGGATCAAATCATGGCAAAAACACAAAATCAGAGCTCCAAAGTGCGTTGGAAAGTAACATTTCAGTGTATTGATTTTGGTTTTTTTACCGCGTCTTTGCAACGATGTGATTTTGTGATGAATTTTTGCAAGCACTCCAAAAATTCTTTGAAGTTTGCCTAAAAAATATTTCAGATTTTTTTTAATTTTGTTTCTATTTTTTTTTTGAATTTACAGTCCATGGACGAGCATTTGAGCTTGAGCTTAAAAACTCCAAATCCCAATTTGTGTTATCTTTAGCTAGAAAACTGTTGGGGCTATCTCCGTTGAAGTAAACATTAAATAAGGTCTCTTGTGTATTTTTTGTCTTCTTTAGAAAGAAAAATATGGGGGAAAATGTTACTTCAGGAAAACATAGAAACTACATAGACTATTCATTCGTTTGATAGAAAATCATATGGAAAAACATTACCTACATAAAACTGTTAAAGAGTTGCAAAACAATGTTCATGTAATTTTAAAAGGTGTTTACATATTTTACAAAAAAATTGCATAATTTTTTAAATAATAGCCTTCAAAAAATGCTCATAGGGTGTTAGAAATTAAAGAAATGTTCATCATGAATGTATTTTGAAGAATGTTCATCACTTAATTGTTCATCTTGTATCAAAAGATGTACATTGTGTATTTTAAAAAATATGTTGATTAAGTAATTCAAAAAATGTACATTAAGTAATTCAAAATATGTTGATAGTGCAATAAAAAAACTTCATCACGCAATACAAAAATGTTCATTGTCCATTACAAACTATTCATCGTGCGTCTTGAAAACAAATTCATTGTGCATATGTTCGTATGTGTTTCAAAAAATGTTCATCCTGTATTAAAAACATTTATTGTGTATTAAAAAATGTTTGGAATGTATTAAGAAATGTTTGTTATGTTTCAAAAATATTCCTAACAAAGAAAAGGGAAAAAATAAAAAGTCAATGAAAATAACCAAAAATAAATATGAATTCAAATATTTAAATAATGAAAACAAAAGCCATGTTTTTAAAATAATTATTTCATTCTGAATTACGATACAGATGGATAGATTGGATTTTGCTGATAATATTTCATATATAACTTGTTTCATTCTCAGTTCATGTTGAATTTCTATGATTTTTTTTGAAGTTTAGACAATTTTTTGAAATTTATAAATAATTTATTCAATATAGAAAACCAGAAAAGTCATTATGATGTCAGCACTGCATCATCGGGTCAACCTAGTCAAACTGACTTGTTAGTGACACGGTGGTTAAATCACTTAATTTTTGCACTAACTAAGCATTACCCTTTAATGAGAAAGGAAACAATTTAAGAATATACTAATAGCGACTTTTTCCTCATTAATAAATAGGGTGGCTATATCATTCAATTTAGTAAGATGTGCCACAATAGTTTCAGATTTATAACCATAGAAAGGATGAGATTCAACCAGTAATTAACTCAGGATCGACAGAGAATTCATAATCCTTGTGAGTAACACAGATAGGTGAAGTAGCAAAAGCAGGATCATATTTCATTTTAGCATTCAAAGACTTTTCTTTCAGCTTAACTAACAGTTTCTTAAGACCATATCTACGATTGCAAGCAAATAAGTCTCCAGCAGTTTCTTCATCCATAACATAACCCTCAGGTACAACAGGCAATTCATATCTAGGGGGAGAATCCTCATCATCAGATTCATTAATTTCATCAATTTCAGTAATTTCATTCTCACTAACCCCAATAAGTTGTTCATCAAGAAATTCACCTAGTGGCACATTATTATCAAGCAGGGAAGTAGTATCATCATAAGCATCATGCATAGCAGAAGTGGCATCATCAATAACACGCGACATATCAGAATCAATAGCAGGTGTAGGTGTCACAAGTTTACTCAAAACAGAAGGTGAATCAAGTGTAGAGCTAGATGGCAGTTCCTTACCTCCCCTCGTAGTTGAGGGATAGATCTTGGTTTTGTTGTCTTTCAGATTCCTTATAGTGATCAACAGATATAAATCCCAAGTGACTCAGAGAATAGAGCTATGCTCCCCGGCAAAGGCGCCAGAAAAAGGTCTTGATAACCAACAAGTTAGGGGATCGCAATAGTTTTCGAGGGTAGAGTATTCAACCAAAATTTATTGATTTGACACAAGGGGGACCAAAGAATATTCTCAAGTATTAGCAGCTGAGTTGTCAATTCAACCACACCTGAAAGACTTAATATCTGCAACAAAGTATTTAGTAGCAAAGTAGTATGGAAGTAACAGTAACAATAGCAAAAGTAATCGTAGCAGTTTTGTAGCAATCATAACAGTAACAACAGAGAAGTAATTTAGCAAAGATCAATATGAAGCGAGCTCGTAGGCAAAGGATCAATGATGGATAATTATGTCGGATAGCATTCATCATGCAACAGTTATAATATAGGATGACACAGAACTAGCTCCAGTTCAGCAATATAATGTAGGCATGTATTTCAAATATAGTCATACGTGCTTATGGAAAAGAACTTACATGACATCTTTTGTCCTACCCTCCCGTGGCAGCGGGGTCCTAGTGGAAACTAAGGGATATTAAGGCCTCCTTTTAATAGAGTACCGGACCAAAGCATTAGCACTTAGTGAATACATGAACTCCTCAAACTACGGTCATCACCGGGAAGTGTCACGACTATTGTCACTCCGGGGTTGCCGGATCATAACATGTAGTAGGTGACTATAACTTGCAAGATAGGATCAAGAACACTCATATATTCATGAAAACATAACAGGTTCATATATGAAATCATGGTACTCGGGCCCTAGTGACAAGCATTAAGCATGGCAAGGTCATAGAAACATCAATCGTAGAACATAATGGATACTAGGGATCAAACCCTAACAAAACTAACTCGATTACATGGTAAATCTCATCCAACCCATCACCGTCCAGCAAGCCTACGATGGGATTACCCACACACGGCGGTGAGCATCATGAAATTGGTGATGGAGGATGGTTGGTGATGACGATGGCGACAGATTCCCCTCTCCGGAGCCCTAAACGGACTCCAGATCTGCTCTCCCGAGGAAGAACAGGGCTTGGCGGCGGCTCCATATCATAAAACGCGATGAATCCTTCTATCTGATTTTTTTTCTCCCTGAACGTGAATATATAGAGTTGGAGTTGAGGTCGGTGGAGTTCCATGGGGCCCACGAGGCAGGGGGCGCGCCCAGGGGGGGTAGGGCGTGCCCCCACCCTCATGGCCAGGGTGTGGGCCCCCCTTTGGTTGATTCTTTTGCCAGTATTTTTTATTAATTCCAAAAAGTGACTCCGTGAAGTTTCAGGTCATTCTGAGAACTTTTATTTCTGCACAAAAATAACACGATGGCAATTCTGTTGAAAACAACGTCAGTCCGGGTTAGTTCCATTCAAATCATGCAAATTAGAGTCCAAAACAAGGGAAAAAGTGTTTGGAAAAGTAGATATGTTGGAGACGTATCAATTCCCCCAAGCTTAACTCATTGCTTGTCCTCAAGCAATTCAGTTGATAAACTGAAAGTGATAAAGAAAAACTTTTACAAACTCTGTTTGATCTTGTTGTTGCAAATATGTAAAGACAACATTCAAGTTTTCAGCAAAGATCATGAACTAACCATATTCACAATAACTCTTAGGTCTCACGTTTACTTATATCAATGGCACAATCAACCAACGAGTAATAATAATAAATCTCGGATGACAACACATTACCAAAACAATCATGATATGATATAACAAGATGGTATCTCGCTAGCCCTTTCTAAGACCGCAAAACATAAATGAAGAGCACCCCTGAAGATCAAGGACTGACTAGACATTGTAATTCATGGCAAAAGAGATCCAGTCACAGTCATACTCACTATAAACTAATAATAATACATACAAATGAAAGTGGTGCTCTCTAGCTAATGCCTTTTTATAAGAGGATGGTGACTCAGCATAAAAGTAAATAGATAGGCCCTTCGCAGAGAGAAGCAGGGATTTGCAGAGGTGCCAAGGCTCAAGTTTTGAAACAGCGATAAATAATATTTTGAGCGGTATGCAATCATGTCAACGTAACAACTAAGAGATTTTGATATCTTCGATGCTACATACATTATAGGCGGTTCTCAAACAGAATGGTAAAGTTTATACTCCCCCCAACCAACAAGCACATTCCATGGCTGGTCCGAAACAACGGGTACCGTCCAACTAACAACAATCCTGGGGGACTTTTGTTTGCAATTATTTTGATTTGATTTGAGCATGGGACTGGGCATCCTGATTACCGGCCATTTTCTCATGAATGATGAGCGGAGTCCACTCATCGTGAGAATAACCCACCTAGCATGGAAGATATAGATAGCCCTAGTTGATACATGAGCGATTCAGACATAGAAAATAGAATTTCATTTGAAGGTTTAGAGTTTGGCACATGCAAATTTACTTGGAACGGCAGGTAAATACCACATATAGGTAGGTAAGGTGGACTCATATCGGACAACTTTGGGGTTTATGGAAGTGGATGCACATGCAGTATTCCCGCTTAGTACAGGTGAAGGCTAGAAAGAGACTAGGAAGCGAGCAACAAGAGAGTGACACAGTCATAAACATGCATTAAGATTAACCAACAATGAGTGCAAGCATGAGTAGGATATAAATCACCATGAACATCAATATCATGGAGGCTGTGTTGATTTTGTTTCAAGTACATGCGTGAACATGTGCCAAGCCAAGCCACTCGAATCATTCAAAGGAGGATACCATCCTATCATACTACATCACAACCATTTTAATAGCATGTTGGAACGCAAGGTAAACCATTATAAACTCCTAGCTAATTAAGCATGGCATGAGTAACTATAATCTCCAATTGTCATTGCAAACATGTTTCATTCATAATAGGCTAAATCAAGAACGATGAACTAATCATATTTACAAAAACAAGATAGGTCAAGTTCATACCAGCTTTTCCTCATCTCAATCATTTCATCATATATCGTCATTATTGCCTTTCACTTGCATGACCGAATGGTGTGGATAATAATAATAGTGCACGTGCATTGGACTAAGCTGGAATCTGCAAACATTTATTCAAAGGAGAAGACAAGGTAATATGGGCTCTTTATTAGATCAACAATAATGCATAAGAGAGCCACTCAACATTTTCATCGTGGTCTTCTCCTCTCGACCCCCAAAGAAAAGAAAAACAAAACTATTTACGTGGGAAAGCTCCCAACAAGCAAAAGAAGAACGAGAAATATTTTTGGGTTTTCTTTAATAGTACTACTACATAAGCATGGAAAGTAAACTACCTAGAAGCTACAACTATTTTTTGTTTTTCTAAAAGTTTTTCAAACACACAAGAAGATAGCAAGAAAAGAAAATAAACTAGCATGGATATACAATGAAAGAGTATGAACACCGACAACTAGAATGAGTGTGTGAACATGAATGTAATGTCGGTGAGAAACACATACTCCCCAAACTTAGGCTTTTGGCCTAAGTTGGTCTAAGGCCACCATTGGCCCGGATGATATCCGACATCATAGTTGGGGTCGTATTGTGCTGCGGCAACTGCCGCCTGACGAGCTACTTCCTAGAGACGAGCGACCTCTGCTAATCTCTCATACTCGTTTGCCTCCTCTCTGGTTATAACATACACTACTGCAGGATGCTGCTAACGCGACACTACGATCAGAGACCCTTCAATGAAACTGTGTGTGATGCAATAATCGCAAACGATGGTGTAAAAAACCGTCAAAAAAGGTGCAAAACATTTGCGATGACGGGTGCATCAAACATGGTTCAGATTTTAGTTGCATGTGCGATGCACGACATACGGTTTAGTTCAATGAACTATTTGCGATGAGGAAGAAGAACGGAAATAGGCAGCCAGATGAAGGCGTGTGCGATATACGACATACAGTTCAATCGGATTAACTGTTTGTGATGAGGCAGAACAACAGAAACAAACAACTAGATAAAGGTGTGTGCGATTGAGGGCATACGCTTCAGAAGGATTAACTGTTTGCGATTAGGCAACAGAATAGAAACGACCAGCCAGATCGAAGGTGTGTGCGATTGATGGCATACACTTCACATGGATGAACTATTTGCGATTAGCCACAACAAATAGAAATAGTTAGACAGATCAACGCATGTGCAATAGACGGGCACACATTGTAATTAAAAGAAGCGTGTGCGATGGTAATAATGAGGGCGCACGGTTCTTGGAACAAGACATGTGCTGACATTGCCTATTGTGGTGCACCAAACGCCATGTACGCGGCCGAGAAAGCGTGCCCATGTTACGCCGTCCGGGAATAGTGCCGCACTTAGAAATTATAGAACCGTCAATAAATTTTGAGCCTGCGTCCCGTCACATTCGAAATTGCAAACATGTTCACACCGATCAAAACCTAAATGGTTTCCCACTTAGGAGCGTATTAGTACTCGGTTATAAATACTACTACTCCAAGATGACTGCACATTCCTTCTCAACTCCTCATCCACAAAAAACAAACAAGTCATTCATCATCGTTCCCTTCCGTCTGCCATGGCCAGCGTGAGTCCTGGGTCGAGAGATTGCCACCAGGGAGAGGAGAGCATGGAAGTGGAAGCACGAGAGATGTCCCACCTCGCCGCGAAAGCAGCCAACATATCCCGCTGCGCGGCCCTAACAGCACAGAGGTCCCGCCGCGCGGCCCTAACAACACAGAGGTCCCGCCGCGCCGCCGAAGCAGCACAGAGGTCCCGCCACGCTGCCGAAGCAGCACAGAGGTCCCACCGCGCCGTCGATGCAGCAGACTGGTGCGGCCGCGCTGTGGAAGCAGTAGAGATGTCTGTCAGCGCCGCGGAAGCAGCAGAGATGTCCTCCCGCGCCGCGGCAGCCTGGGAAAATGTCTCGCGGGCAGGCGAGCACTCTTATAGGCGCATGCATGCGATCGTCCATAGCCAGATGGATCAGATATCTGGCTGGGCGAGGTTGCAGGACGACATGAAAGCCTCGTTTGAACAAGCTACCTGCGTCATCCAGCAACTAAGGGAGACCAATGAGAAGCTCCAGGCCAAGCGCGACCTGCTGAGGGTGAAGATTGTCGGAAGTGCGGAGCAGCAGGAGGAGACCACTGCCTTGTTGAAGAGGACCAGCGTCATCGTCGAGAATTTATGGACGAGAATGTTGTGCTGCGCATGAAGCACAAAAGGCTGGTGGAGGAATCCGTGGATGCTCTCAAGCAGCATATTAAGGACAGGAAAGAGCTCATCACCGCTCGCCGCGGAGACTAGTTCCCGCAGCCTGCAGCAACGCATCAAGAAAGTAGAGATCAGCGAGCCAGATCATTGTCTTCCTTCTTCTTTTGCCCTTGTGTATTTCGAGCGTTGCCGCACGTCGCTTTTTTTAAATTATGTTCCTAAATATGTAAGACAATTATTATCCACTGTCATCGTCCTATATTCATCATGCTTGCTATAAGTCGTAGTCGATGCTATATAGGTCCGTCGGATCTTACATCATGATCCGTGCAAAACTTTCTTTTCAGATTTTTATTTTTCTCTCTTAAATCTCAGTCCAATGAGACATAGCCACGCCATGAAACACGGGCTCGGGCACCATTAATGGAGACGTTGGGAGGGAGGTGCACGGTGTATAGAGGTCAAAGGGCTCTCCTCCTGATGAGCACGTGCAGGGGTCTGGTCGCACGCCTCCCCTACTCAAATAGCTACCCTGCCCGACACCTCCTAGCCAATAGAAAAGGGACGCGTGCTGGCACGTAATTGGTAAGTAGAACGCCCAAGGTTTCAATAATAGTTGTGTTTCAAATTTGTAACATGACACTTGTTTCAAAATGACTTTGTTGATTTTTAATGTGTGTGCCTTCACAAATCGGACAGAAAAATTACCACAGCATGTTGGTGCCATGTCATGACACCATGCCAAGTTTCATGATTTTCAAGCGTGTTTTGTATTTACAAGAATTAAAAAACAAATTTTCTCAATCTTTCCGGCCGACCCACGACGCCCAGATGTTTAAATTTCATTCTCATTTCTTGCATGGGACCTAGAAATTCACCCAAGGACACACATGTGATTTTTCAACCAACTTTGGTGCATTGGAGCATGTCCTTGTAGTTCAAATTTGAATTATGCACATTAAATGCCCAGAAATTCAAGTAATGTATAAAAAAGGACAAACGAATCCAGAATAATTCCAAAATTTAGCATGATACTTCTATTTGGTCTAATCCGCCTGTGTAAACAAATTGAGGTGGGAGAAGGCAATGTACGTATGTTTGTTTGCACACGGAGGTGACACGTTCCCTCTCTGAACCACGAGCCTTCTTGAGAGAAGCTCCGATTTGCAAGAAGCTTATACCAAAGCTTGTCCCAATTCGGCCAAAAAAATTACCGCAACATGTTGGTGCCATGTCATGACACCATGCCAAGTTTCATGATTTTCAGGCATGTTTTGGATTTACATGAATTGAAAAACCAAGTTTCTCAATCTTTCCAGCAAAGCCACGACACCCAAATGTTTGAATTTCATTCTCATTTCTTGCATGGGACCTAGAAATCACCCAAGGACACATATATGATTTTTCAACCAACTTTGGTGCACTGGATCATGTGCTTGTAGTTCAAATTTGAATTATGCACATTAAATGCCGGGAAATTCAATTAATGTATAAAAAAGTCCAAACAAACCCGGAATAATTCCAAAATTTAGCATGATACTTATATTTAGCCTAATCTGCCCTTGTAAAAAAATAAAGGCGGGAGAAGGCAGTGTACGCATGTCGTTTCGCACATCGAGGTGACACGTTCCCTCTTGGAACCACGAGCCTTCTTGAGAGAAGCTCCGGTTTGCAATAAGCTTATACCAAAGCTTGTCCCAATTCGGCCAAAAGAATTACTGCAACATGTTGATGCCATGTCATGATACCATGCCAAGTTTCATGATTTTCAGGTGTGTTTTGCATTTACATGAATTGAAAAACCAAGTTTCTCAATCTTTTCGGCTGAGCCACGACGCCCAGATGTTTGAATTTCATTCCCATTTCTTGCATGGGACCTAGAAATTCACCCAAGGACACACATGTGATTTTCAACCAACTTTGGTGCACTAGAGCATGTGCTTGTAGTTCAAATTTGAATTATGCACATTAAATGACCGAAAATTCAATTAATGTATAAAAAGGCCAAACGAACCCGGCATAGTTCCAAAATTTACAACGATACTTCTATTTGGTCTAATTTGCCTATGTAAAAAAATTAAGGCGGGAGAAGGCAGTGTACGTATGTCATTTCGCACACGGAGGTGACACGTTCCTCTCGGAACCACGAGCCTTCTTAAGAGAAGCTCCGGTTTGCAAGAAGCTTATATCAAAGCTTGTACCAATTCGGCCAAAAAAATTACCGCAGCATGTTGGTGCCATGTCATGACACCATGCCAAGTTTCATGATTTTAGGCGTGTTTTGGATTTACATCATTTGAAAAACCAAGTTTCTTAATCTTTCCGGTCGAGCCATGACGCCCAGATGTTTGAATTTCATTCCCATTTCTTGCATGGGACCTAGAAATTCACCCAAGGACACTGATGTGATTTTTCAACCAACTTTGGTGCATTGGAGCATGTCCTTGTACTTCAAATTTGAATTATGCATATTAAATGACCAGAAATTCAATTAATGTATAAGAAAGTCCAAACGAACCCGGAATAATTCCAAATTTTAACACGACACTCATATAAGTTCTATGTTGCCCCTGTAAAAAATAAGGGTGGGGGAGGCAGCGTATATCATTCCAAACACAAAGGTGACACGTCCCCCCTCGGGAACCACGAGTCTTCTCAAGAGAAGCTCTGGTTTGCAAGAAGCTTATACCAAAAACTTGTCCAAATGCGGCCAATTTTTTGCCACAACATGTTGGTGCCATGAAATGACACCATGCCAAGTCTCATGATTATCAGGCCAGTTTTGAATTTCTAGGAATTTTAAAACCAAATTTCTCAATGTTCCCGACCGAGCCACGACGCCCAGATGTTTGAATTTCATTCCCATTTCTTGCATGGGACCTATAAATTCACCCAAAGACACACATGTGAATTTTTAACAAACTTTGGGGCACTGGAGCACGTGCTTGTAGTTCAAATTTGAATTATGCACATTAAATGCCGAGAAACTCAATTAATCCATAAAAATGCCAAACGAACCCGGAATAATTCCAAATTTAAACACGACACTCATATAGTTGCATGTTCACTCTACATAAATGTTATAGCAATTCAAACACTATCCTTTCCCTTTGTTACACCATTTTGTCTTTCAAAACATAATGAAAAAAAATCAGGTATACCACAAACAATTTTCTAGAAAGAATCATGTGGGATGCGATATAAAATATCTTGGCGCACCATCTTGTCTGGCTTACGCAGGAAGATTCATTGTCTATAGTCCACCGCCCCCGCTTGAACCACACTTGTGCGCTAGTTTCTCGTGGCACCAAGCGAATTTTTTTTTGCCACCGCGGAAATATCTATCTCCCCACCCCCTCCCTCCCACCAAAAACCACATTTCCACTGTTTCTCCTTGCTTACTGGCAGCTCAGCCTCCTCGCTGGCGACCCTTCTTCTTGCAGCGCCACCTCCTCGCCAGTTACCCTTCTTCTTGCAGCGTCGCCTCCTCACCGACGACCCTTCTTCTTGTCACTACAAAAAAAATACACTTACATGATGATACGTGTTTGTCATGGTAGGTCACGTTTTCTATAATGCATGTACATCCATGTCAATTTTATGACAGAATCAAGATAGTCATACCTGTGCTGTCGTAGAAGTGTTCCATGACATTACCAAAATTATCATCACGGAAGTGTCCACTTCCATGATGATAAATGGCGCATCATGAAAGTGCTTTCGTCAAGGGTGACCAACACGTGGCATCCACCGTAACAAGTCGCCATTAAGCTATCGGGTCCGTTTTGGATCCGATAACCCGTTAACAGCCCTAACAAATGAGGATTTTCCACGTGTAAAATTCTCATTGGCCGGAGGAAACACGTGTTGGCTCACGGTTGGATAGTTGTCATCCACACAGGAGGCGCCTATGATAGGTCGACACATGGTACGGCCCAACAGTGTCCCATTCCGGTGAAAAAGGCCGGCCCAGTAAAAATTAGCAGACTGGCCCATATAAGGCCTACTTGTGTCAGGTCCATTTAAACCCACAACCCATATGAGATGTGCCAATTCGGCCCGTCAACGGCCACCATTGCAGCCCATCGTCAGTTCGAGCCCGTTAACAATCCACTATATATTTGGGCTCAATATCGGCCCGATGTGATTTCGGCCTGTTAACAACCCATTCAAGGGATGGGCCAATTTTCAGGATGTACATCTTTCGGCCTTTAGCGACCCATTTAAGTGTTGGGCTAATTTATGGCCCGGTGTGTCTTTCACCCTGTTGACGTCCCATAAATGAGTTGGGCCATTTGTAGTCGGACTTGAGTTTTGGCCTTTTAGCGACCCATTTAAGTGTTGGGCCAATTCCTGGCCCGGTGTGTCTTTCATCCTGTTGACGGCCCATAAATGTGTTGGGCCATTTGTAGTCGGACCTTAGTTTTGGCCTTTTAACGGCCCATACTCTTCATGGTCCAATACCAGCCTGGATTCTCTTTCGGCCTGCTAAAGGCCCACAACACAGTTGGGCCATTTACAGTACGACCTGACTTTCAGCCTCTTAGCGGCCCATGCTCTTCATGGTCCAGTACGAGCCCGCTGTCTCTTTCGGCCTGCTAAAGGCCCACAATATAATTGGGCCATATGTAGCCTGACCTTAGTAACGTCCTGTTAACGGCCCGTGAAATCAAATGGGCCCACCTGTTACCCACTTCGATGCCGACCTATTAACGACCCGGGAGGTAAGAGGGCCGACCACTTTCGTCCTGGTAAAGACCCATTAAATTAATGAGCCCACTAAAGTTCGTACATGTCTTTAGGCCAAATTAGATAATTTGATCCCATTACGACGAGCAACTATGCACATGACCAAACCCGATCAAGCAAAGGTATGACATAGAAGGAAAAACGTTGCACATCCAACATATATTACAAGAAATTACATCCATTGGGCAATCAAAGATTGATGCCAATGCAAATAAATGAACAGAACCTAACGATCTACAATGTCACAATGTGCAACCTCAGTGCGGATGACACCCATAAGCATGTGGGCAAATTCTTGCTACTTTGCTACACTGTCTCTGAAAACACTGATCAGTTGTTGTCGCGCACGAATGTGCACCTCTGATTCCTCCACCATTTCCATCATTGCTTCTACCATTAATTGGTTCACAACCATACATTTTTTCCGTTGCATTCGAGACAGAGGAAACTGAACAGATTCATATGGCGATTTTGGCAGGCTTGTATTATTGATAGTGGAGAGTGTCTCGACCATAGCATCATAACATAAATTAGGAGGGGAACTGAACAGATTAATCATGAGTTATTGCCATATTACCTGGCCTAGATTTATTGGAAAGAAACAATGGGGTTGCCTTGCTGTTTTCAGAGTTTGCCTTCTTATCTTCAGCAGCCTGTGCCAAATTAACACACTAGCATTGTATCATTGGCCAAGTCAGATAATAGGAAAGCAATATTGACACAATGAACATTTTGGCAACTAGCCTACACCAAATTAACACAATATGGCACAACCATCATCAGCCAGGTAAGGTAATACGAAAGCAACATTGACACAATGAATGGATGGGCAACCAGAGAATGTGCATGATATGAGATAGTACACTCATGCAGCTCAGTATGCAAAACTATGAGGCAGTTTTCCTTACAAAAATCAACATTGGCGCCTTTAACATTTTGCTACAACTAATTTTAGATCAGATAAATGGATTCATGCCGATTAACAAAATACACGCTGATGTAAAAATATAGTGATATACAACTGGTAGCTACATCAACATTGGAGCACAGAGAATTCCCGCAAGATATTTTCCTTGAATACGATCCCAATGGAGGAAGTCTTCTATCATTTAACCTTATTTTCTAAAAGAGAGATGGGTAAGAAACATGTAGAAAATATGATCAGAATGCTATAAAAATTTTTGATGCGAGGATACTCACACACTTCTTAGAATGAAGTTGACATTCTTTTGCTGGACTGGAGCGGACTAGTTCTTTGGCCACTGGAATCTACTTATTATCAGTGGGTTGGGTTTCACTGGGCTGGAGCAGTATCTATGAAAACTGGAGTTTGTTTATGATCTCCTGGCATTTGTATCTTTTGCAAAGACCTAGTTTGTAACCCTTCATATTCTAACATAGTCGCCTTCCCTTGCATGCCTTATATAGAAGAATGGTGCTTCAATTATAAAACATGCTACATCAAAGATGGAATAGGTACTGAAGAATAGAAAGGCATGACATATTTACATGTATTCCCTCCATCCGGAAATAAATGGATGGGTCTAGGCGTATTTCAGTTCTAGATACATCCAGTTTTATCCATTTATGTGACATGTAATCCGGACGGAGGGAGTATGATGTAAGAGCTAGGGATACGACAGGACAACAGTGTATAAAAACACTACTTCCATGTAAAATTGTATGCGAGCGGAATACATACAGAAAAACACTAAGGCAACATAAGCGTGTATGATTGGGAAACTAAGATGGCATTTCAAGAGACCACTAGAACAACACTTCAATGTAAAAAAAAGAACATGGTATGGTAGACAGATGAAGTACATATTGATGAATAACAATGCATAAGATATTCAGAAGCATGATGTCCAAATTAAGCAGACGGCATTGCGATAGAGTAGAATGACAGTACTTGAATTTGAAAACATGTTATCATGAATGGAATAGGTACTGAAAAACAGGAAGGCATGCCATATTTACATGCATGATCAGCAGGCTAAGCACAAGGTATTGCAACAAAGTAGATGCACCCCAGGACATTATATGCATGTTGTACCCATATCAAGGGCCAAGTAAGAGCAAGGACCTTGTGGGGTGAATAGGATTCATCATATTTCTGCAAGTCTTGTGAAGAACTGCCTTTACATGTTCCATCATATTGAGTATCATTGACGTCAAGTTTGTTGGCCGTTACATTGCTCCGTGAGGTTCTTGTGGATAAATCAGTGTGTGCAATTATATCTGACATGCATGGAAGACAACTAGTGGTTAAATTTATGTAATGAGTGCCTATAGGAGATGACATAAATAGTAGGACTGGGGTTAACTAGTAGCAACAAGTCTCAAAAACTAAAGGGAGAACACAGATCAAAGCTACAGAATATGTATCGTTTGTACTCGAGATTAACTAGATGGCACACAAAAGTATTAAGAACAACATAGGTAATACTAGAAGTGGTATAATACTATAATCACCAGCCTGTGGGATAGCATTGGCTGATGGATAATAACTATGGAACATAGTTACCTAAAGAACAAGTCTCTTAGCTGAACTATGGAACAACATTAACTCCTGAACAAGACCCGTAAGAGATCAGCATGAATATAGAGTGAATTATGATAATCTATTTTCCATGCTTAGATGAATAACAAAGCCATAAATGTTGCACACAAGTAAGATGAGGGTACAACCTATCTGGCCGCCATCCATAGGAGTGAGCATCATGTGCTGACTTGTCGATGGCCCTGCAGTTGTTGTGGCTGTCCATGTCAAGGACGCACATTCGATGCAGGGAACTGTTGAGTGGGGACTATAGCTCCCTTCTGGTGTATGCTTCCCTTGTTGGAGCAGCTGCGGTGAGTCGGAAGACGGCGTGGCTGAAGATGCAGAAAACACATAATGTTAAGAATGACACATCTCTTTGATGTGAAGAAATACCGTAAGAGATCAACAACAAGGTACGAGAATGGTCACACGTCTGTTGACTGAAGTCTAAATTGGGGTCACACGATTTTATTTTGTTTTGGTATTGTTCGATCTACGCGCGGATGGCGCTATGGTCGTTTTGTGCCTCTCGACTGACACTGTTCGGAATTTTCCCCGAAGAGTCAGCGACCAACGGCAGAGCAGCCCGCCTCCACCATCCGTGGCCCCGACCAAAACCCCGCTCCCCGCCCCACCGCACTGCCGTGGTTGCGCCGCCCCAGGCCAACCCACAAAGACTCGCCATCATCCAGATCCGACGGTGGCAGTACCTTCAATCCACGCAACTCTAAGATAGCCATCTAAGCGCTGCTTCCGTGGCGAACTTGCGCCCCCGCACCCTTATGTTAGACACCATCCAACCGGCAGCCTAGGAGCTCTGCCGCCTCGAGGGGTGCTGCTTCCCATTGGGAATTTATTGGCCCAAATAAAAATTCAGACAACTTATGCCTAAATAAAGTGATTTGAGATGAGGGTGCGACCTATCTGGCGGCACGGTGAAGTAGGCAGCTCCAGCTGCCAAGTCGTTGAGGCCGGCGCGGTTGCGGTGGCGACCGGCGGCAGGGAAGCAAAGATGTCGCGACGGTCAACGGCTACGGGGAAGCAGCGCTGGGGCTCTAGATAGATCTGAAGTTGGAGCCACTCTGGTGCCGTGAACAACAGCGGGGGTGAATCGGCTCCGGTACGGTTCACGCGGCCGTCGTCGAGGCAGCTCCAGCAGCACGGAGTAAGATGCACACGGCCCAGTGCACGACAACAAATGGACAACGTCTCCGGCATTAGGGAGGAGGGCGACTGTGAATTTGGTGTAGTGGGGGCGCCATGGAGGAGGGGCTGAGGTTTAGTGGCTTGGGAGAAGGGAGCTTCCGGGGAGAAGGTGATTTGGCGCCCACGTGGTATGAATGGGGAGGGAATTGGGAGGGGAGTGTAACCATGTCTTACGGACGCATTTGTCTGAAATGTGGGGGGGAGTTACAGTTATACCGTTGCCTTTAGGCTTCTCGGCTTGGGTTTGTGTACTGAGGGTTGGGGATAGTAGAGTAACTTTGCTTCTCCCCAAATTGTGGGCGCGGGCGATTTCGGGAGAGGAGGGTGTGTTTTGAAATATAGTGGGCGCGAGCGGTTTTGGGCGAGGAGAGCGTGTTTTGAAATAGTGGGCGCGAGCTATTTCGGGCGAGGAGAGGGTGTTTTGCCGAACATGGTTTATGAATTATTCGGCACATGTCATTTTGGCTGAGGAGAAGGCGCGTTTGGATGAAGTTAAGAACCTACCCTCGATGTACAATGGGCCAATTGATGTGTGTCCCACATAGGCCGGTAATTTCGCGTCTCCCATTTATTTGCTCGTGCGAATTCCACCGAGCAGAGGGTGTTTAACGGTTCGTTCAAATTTTGGGAGAATGAGCATCCACGTCTACCTTACCAAGTCGATTCGAATCAAATTTTGAAATATTAGCTTGCCACTTCTTTTTAGATGGAGAGATGATGCTCGGGAGTAATGTGTTTTTACATGCTCATTGCTAGCGATTTACTATATGACAAATAGTTGACCCACTCAAAAACGGGAATCAAACCCAAAATGAAATATCTTGATTCAATGAAATAGCTCGTTCACCAGGTCAAAATAGTGAACTAAATCCAAAATTGAACACCTCAATCGAGTAGCATGTTGTACAGTATTATAGTACTCGATGAACATGTTGAAAGTCAAATTAATGAACTTGTTTGATATACGCATATCCGTTCATGTGTGGATTGCGAACAACATGTTCACCAATTTAAATATTTTAATGCAACTTTATATCGAAACATGGTTTATATCAGTCTTTGATGTATAAAATGCGACCTCCCCCTCTCCCGGACTCCTGCTCTCTCTCTCTCTCTCTCTCTCTTGCCGACAATCTTCAATTCTGTCGCATGCATCCAACACACAAACCTTATTGATCCCTCTCCCTCTCTATCCATCTCTCTCTCTCTCTGTGTGTGTGTGTGCGTGTGGGGGGAGGGTCTTTCTAGTTCGCATGCATATATATACTCCATCTATAGGTCTCTCTCGCACACTATGTATGATTCTCTAGTCCAAGCTCAATATCTTGGGTGCACTCATCGTACGCACACAAATTCCTTGGCTCGTTGCCCGTAACTCTCTCACGCACTACTCTGTCGTCTCAAAGCTCTTCCCTCTCTCTCTCAAACTCTCCATCTACCTGGGTCACACATACACATGCATATCTCACTCGCACTCGATAGACCCATCTAAAACTCTATCTTTCTCCCTCGTTCTCTCTCCATCTCACACGCACACACACACACACACAATCTCATGCCTAGCAAAGTATGATGGTCTCTCACTCTATTGTAGGCACACGCAGTCCCCCCTATATGTATATGACTAGCTAATCTTAGTCTCCATCACAAACATGTGCATGGTCTATCTCGATTTCTCTCGGGGCATCTTTCTATCACGCACGCACCTCCCTCGATCTCCCACCCATATAGTCCCCTCACGATCTCGAGGGGATCTCTCTATCACAACTCTCCCTCCCCATGCGTCCATGTTCTCCATGTGTCCCTCTCGACGTTTGTTCCATGTTGTCCAGACGTCTATTCGACATGTGCTATAGGGGTGTCTCTATCCATTGCAAACAATCACGCACTAGCTATCTTCGTGTATCTTCTCG
Organism: Triticum aestivum; assembly: GCF_018294505.1. Taxonomy (NCBI): domain Eukaryota; kingdom Viridiplantae; phylum Streptophyta; class Magnoliopsida; order Poales; family Poaceae; genus Triticum; species Triticum aestivum. The sequence goes on along the minus strand of NC_057813.1, from coordinate 98,861,788 downwards.
CCTCGCTTTTCTATCTCGGAGATGCATGTGTGATATGTTTGCATAAGAAACAAAAAACACACACTCTCTATAATTTATTGTTTGTTATCACTTTCTCTTTCATACACATACTCTTTTTGCACACTCACTCATTCTCCTTCACACACACTTGATCTCTCTCGACTTAGGCACTCTCTTCGGTCCATAGCATATAGATTTATTGAAAAGTCAAACATCACAAAGTTTGACCATGTACGTGGAGAAAAACATTTACATCTAGAACTACAAACATATACCATTAGATTCACCATGAGTTGTAGTTTCGTATGATGTATCTTTGGTATTGTAGATATAAATAACATTTGCGTAAACCTGATCAAAGTTTCCAAAGTTTGACTTCTAAAAAATTTACATGCACTGCATTATCGAGTGGATGGAATATCTCTTTCCCCCTCAGCTATCTGACGCACCACTCAGCCTTATCGGGGCTCCTCTATCCCTCAAACTTTATATCTCGCTGGTTCACACATACACATGTCTCGCTCGTGCTACATATAGACCCATCCAACACTCTTCGCCCTTGTTCTCTCTCTATGTGGCACACCCCCCTAAGTACCATAATCCCTCACTCCATCATAGGCGCACACACTCCCCCCTAAGTATGATTATCTCTCACTAGCCATTAGGAACACACATATTGTCTCCTTCCATCCATACGTCTATCTCAATATCTCTCGGGGTATCTTCTATCGCACACACACCTTGTCACTCGATCTCCCACCCATGTAGTCCCATCACGATCTCCAGGGGATCTCTCTATGACAAACATATACTCTCTCCTCCCCATGTCTGCATTTTCTCTGTACGTCTCTCTCGACCTCTCTCCCTTGTTTGTCAGACCCCTCTTGGCCACGTTCTAGGGGTATTTCTCTCTCGGTTGCAAACAACCACACACTATCTCCTCACCTTGCTTCTGTTGTCGAAGATGCATGTGTGATATGTTTGCATAAGAGACACACGCTTTTCCTCTACTTTTATCGTGTGTTGTCCATGTCTCTTTCACACATGCACACACACTTTTTTCACTCACTCTCTCTCTCTCTCACTAGTTAGGGACTCTCTCACGTCCATGAGCATATGGATGTTTCGAAAAGTCAAACCTCAGAAAAGTTTGACCAGGTATATGTGGAGAAAAACATTTACATCTGGAACGATCACTAGATTCATCACAACATGTACTTACTTCATACTATCATTTATCTTTGTTATTGTAGATATAAGTAATTTCTTTATAAACTTGGTCAAAGTTTCAAAAGTTTGTCTTTAAAAAAATGTTGGCACTACATTATCGAACGGAGGGAGTAGCTCTCTCTCTCTCTGCTATCTCTCACGGGCCTCCCCTCTCACTCGAACTCTCTATACTAATGGATTATACGCTCACTGTGTCAGCATATAGCTCCGTATATTGTTTAGCTTACCGGTCAACCAGTCCACATGCTCCCTTGTCAGCTCGTGTTCTCTATCTTTGTGAACTTCGTCAGCAGTCTCCTCGATGACATGCTGCTCGTCATCATCGGCCTCCTCCCCACCAAATCTGCCGTGCGGACCGCCCTGCTCTCCCGGCGGTGGCGCCCCCTCTGGCGCCGCGTCCCCCTCAACCTCACCGTCGATAGCTGCCTTTGTGACGGGGATTGCAAACGCATGGCCGCAGTCTCCAAGATCCTTTCATCGCACCTTGGGCCAGCCAGACGCCTTGACATCCGCACGTTCAATACCAATTGCAAGGTCCAAGCCAAGTTCGACGAGTGGTTCTTATCCTCCGCCCTAGATCAGCTTGAGGAGCTCAGCTTTGAAGCTGGACGATGTCGCTCTCTGCCACCGTCCGTGCTCCGCCTCACGCCAACGCTACGTCACGCCAGCTTCAGCTCCTGCTATCTTCCCTGGATTAATGTCGTGCCCACCCTTCTTCTCCCTCAACTCAAGTAGCTCGACCTCTTCTACGTTGTCATCTTGAAGAAGGCTATGGATCACCTGCTCCGCAACTGTACTACGCTCGAGTACCCTCTTCTTGAGCAGATCCACGGGTTCATTAGCCTCCACATCGCCTCGACGAATCTCCGATGGGTTTATGTGTCTTGATGGCCCCACAACAAGACATCAATTGGGAAGAGATCACTCCAGCTGTTCCATGTTATGGTCATTGAGAATGCGCCTTTCCTTGAGAGATTGCTTGTGTCGGATCTAGAAGGTCCAACAAAAATCAGGGTCATTGACACACCGAAATTGACAGCATTGGTGTACTTGTATGCCAAATTCTTTGAATTCTTTGTTGGATCTGTAATTGTTCAGGTACAACACTCATCTTCTTCTCCGTCTTCTTGAAATTCACATTTTTAAATTTCTTATTGATGTATTTACGACCGTCTTCCAGAAAATGATTCCCACAAGCTTGATCCAGTCTATGCGCACAGTGAAGATCTTGGCAATAAAACCTATCGGCCCCAATCTGGGTCAAGTTATTGGATTCCTTACATGCGTTCCGTGCATAGAGAAGCTACTCATTGAGGTGAAACTTCTTTCCTATTATTAAATGGTAATCACAACGTAGCTCAAGTTTTTCGCAATTTTCCCAAATTACGATGACAAGTGTAGTGTTCAAAACTGCATCTATGCACTGCAGCGAAGGAAATGTTTTTAGTATTTTTTCTCACGTGATCACCTACATCATTTTTTGTTATACTACTATAGCAGCCTAGGCTAGTCATAGTGGAAAGTAACTTAGACTAGTAACTCTATGATTACCCTAAGAGCAAGTACTACCTCTGTCCTGGTTTACTCTTCCTATTTTGTAGTATCAAAATTTGACCATAGATTTAACTGACAAAATGTTAATGCATGTCACTAAAAATTATATCGTTGGATTCATATTTGAACATAATTTCAAATGGTATAATTTTTGGTAACATGCATTGTCATTTTCTTAGGTAAATCTATGGTCAAAATTTTACACTAAATACGAGGTACTACAAAAGTGGGCTATAACGGCCTTGCGCTATGTAGGCCAAAACACGTGCCAAATTCACTTGTGATGCATTTGGCATCGATGCCCCTCCATTGCTCACATGGTGCCCCAATCTGGATCACCTACTTTGCTCCGGTGCCAAATTAACTCACGCAATGAAAAAACACTTGCATGGGAGAGAGAGAGGACCGAGGCAATAAAAAAACACTTGTTTGGGAGAGTGAGAGGCTGGTGTAGTTTGTTTGATTGATTTGTTTATACATGTGGGTGTGTGTGCACAATGGTGCCAACTCTCTCACATCGCGAGAGCGATGCCAAAATCTTTTGATTTGACATCGATGCGTATTATGTGGCATACTTTTGAGAAATATGGCATCGAACACATAGTGGAAGGCAACAAATGCCCAAGATCTTCACGTGCTCCTAGGTAAATGGGAGGAAAGAGAAAGAAAGAGAGAGAGAGAGAGAGAGAGAGAGAGAGAGAGAGAGAGAGAGAGAGAGAGAGAGAAACTATCACTAGCCAGCCAACCCTATCGTATGAGCGAATGATATTGGTACCTCTTGATGACATGACAATCTTATACAGCCAGCTGCTCTAATATGTTCTCTTCTTTTGCAGATAAAAAAAGACCCAAAAGTGAAAAATGTGCTGCACTATAACAATCTAATCGAATGCCTTGATCTCCATCTTACAGAAATTGATTAGATTGACTACCGAGGCAGCACATCTGAGATTAAATTGGCCAGGTTCTTTGTTATGGAGGCAAGTATACTCAAGGTAATGAGGTTTGGCATTCTCTGGTGCAACAATGAATGACATGCTGATCATCGCAAGCGTCTAAGCCTAAATGACAAAGTCTCCGCAGAAGCTGAATTTGTTTTTGAAACATCAAGTGGCGAGAGACTCGAAAATTTATTTGTCCATTAGTGACTTGTCAGGGAGGTGGATTTTAGTTTGTACGATAATGCTGCATCCACCTAAAGTAACGAAAGTTCTTACGTAAACTTCCTAGTAATTCCCTCTTCGTAGGTGCAACATTACTCCTAACATTTGTAATATCAATTTGAAACTTGTAATATTGCCGTGTCCTATTCCTGCGTTTTCAAAATCCTGCAAATCAAAGAGGTCCTAAGTTGGTGATGATGTTGTGCCTGCCATCTTTCACCAATAGCCGTCGGATCTAGATCTGACGCATACAAACCAAACTTCTCCAGTTTTGCGAAAAGATGCCCACACTTGTTCCCTATTTACAAACAACTCCTTGTCTCTCACAATCAGCCTTATCTCCTCCCCACCACATATAGAAGGCCATGGAAAAATCTGGCACGATGGCCGCTGCCGGCGCCGTCCACCCCCTATCTTGGTGTTCCGTGCAATGCACGGGCATCTACGCATGGGAAATTATGTCGAACATGGCTAGTTGTAAGCAGGCTAGCTCTACAGCCATGATGATAGTGACTGCAGACGGTGAGTCTGACTATGGTATGCCGAACACGACGCCTATACTCAGGTGTCATCTCCGGCTCAGGGTCTTTTCACTTCAGTGTGAGGAGCAGCATGTAATAATTTGACCAACGGGTAGTACAGTGCTACTAAATTGGTAGTACTACTACTAGTACTAGCACCACCATCTAGATTTAGTAGTACTACCACGTCCATATGGATTTAGTATTTGACTAGCAATATCTAGTACTTCCTCCGTCTAGGTGAATTAGTCATCTTAGGTTGTGCACCGTGACCAAGGAGGATGGGAAAACGAGAGAACTTAATGTTTATTTTCTAATTAATAACATTGCATGCATGAACTAACCACTGCATGTCGTGTTTGGTAGTCTCAAGTCATTGAAAGCATGCAAACCCCGCATCTCTTATTGGTTGATATGTCAAGAAACAAGAAAAGAAGTGGGAATTAATGCACCACGCTTAAGTGTTTTGGGATTATTTGGTTTTCGTAAGGTGACTTATACACCTAGACGAAGGGAGTAATGCATGTCACAAAAAATGTACTACTCCCTCTATAAATAAATACATGGTGTATTGTTTTATTCCTATCGACGAGAAAACTTAATGTATTTTTGCTAATTAATAGGATTACATGCAATGAACTAACCACTGCATGTCATGTTTGGTAGTCTCAAGTCATTGAAAGCATGCATGGCCCACATCTCTCATTGGTTGATATGTCACGAAATAAGAAATGAGGAGGGAGTTAATGTACCATGCCTAAGTGTTTTGGGATTATTTGGTTTTCGTAAGGTGACTTACACAACATTTTTGGTTACATGCATTAACATTTTATTAGTTAAATCAAAGGTCAAAACTTGGTGCAAAATGCAAAGGGGACCAATAAACCAGTAAACATCAAAGTTCTCTCGTTTGGCCCCAACTAGAGGTCTGGTGAGATGACTATACTGCACCGGCACAGAGGAGGACGCAACTTCATTAACTTACTGCACCTTCCTTTGGGTGTATGACACATGGGCCCAACGGGTGGCTGGCCCACCTGTCATACAGCCAAAGGAAAGTGTAGTAGAGGGCCGAGGAGTAGATGGCCAACACGCACGTGAATTCAACGTAGTCTGCACTTCTCATATAAAGGCTCCCTGCTAGTCCAATCTACTAAATCCTATGCACCTACGCACCCTAACCAAGGGCAAGAGTGATCACTCCAATCGCAACATCAGTTGACTAGAAGCTAGACCCATGGAGGCGATGAGCGCGAGCATCAGCCGGCTGTGCCACATGGTCCACGATGCCGGCCTGTAGCCTGACACCGAGGAACGTCTCCAGGTTGTGCTTGAGGTCGCCAGGGCAAGGGCCCACTTGGACGACAGCTTCGTCTCCTTGTTCGACGAGGTCCTCGTCGGCTTCCTCAACAAGTTCACCATCATCAAGAAGCTCGCGGACGACCTTGACGTATGCCTCCAGCCCACGCACCTAGGCTCTGCGATGCCCGTCACCCTCAATGGCCTCTATGGTGACAACCTCTTCGACGCACGGGTGGCCCTGCGACTGCCCGCCGTCGCGCCGGAGAATTTCCACCTTGAGGTCGTGCTCACCGCACAGCGCCTGGCACAACAAGACACCATCAACATAATCACCCAAGTCTAGGCGCAAATCGTCCACAAGGACTACTACATGCAAGAGGAGGACGATAGGACGCTGGCCTTCTTGGACCGCAGGGCAACCTTTGATGACATTGTTCAGAAGCACGTTGAGCTCGCTGCCAACGCCGCTGCTCCTCACACGTCGGTTGGTGACCCGGCGCACTAGGGCGTGAGGATGTCGTTGATGGATCTGTATGTATCTTTATCTTTCCGTCAAATCCATGTAGTAGTATATGGTACTACTAGTAATTATCTTACCTTTCACATCAACTTCATAATTTTCGTACGTACTCCATGCATGAACCGCGCCAGAACCAAACTTCTCATTACTCTAGGGAAAATCGTTATTTCTATCTATCGATCGCGCCATGGAGAAGAACCAAAGTTTACAAGTTACAAGTTCAATAGGAAAAGAATGCCGTGTTCGCGTCGCACCCCCACACGGTTGGTCTGGCACGCCGCTCAAGGGGGAATGCGTGCTGTGTTGCATTTTTACTTACAAGTGGGAATGCAGTTGAGCAAGCCGACTATCGGCAAACCCCCACCCCGCCCACCGTGTGATGGCTGAGAAAACAGGAGGGGGAAGAGATGGTTGTAGCACGGACTCCAAGAAAATTGGTGTCGGATGGGACTCGTGTGCGTGGCGTGTGCCGTACTGCTAGACGTGAATGTTAGTTATGGCCCATGCCACCACACTATATCAAGCCTATATCGAGGTGCTGGTTACGTAGAACAAATTTCTTGGAGTCCGTGCTCAGCCCTCCTCTATCTCTCTTATCAGCCAGCCAGCAGACATGCGGATCCCATCGTCTGTTTGCTCATTTGTGGTCCCACATGTCAGTGAACGCAAGAGGACCCACTGAACCTGCACATCTTTCACCTCGACGTGCTGGTGATGAAAAACAAATCCAATAAAGATCTTCGGTGGCCGCTTTTGGAGTTACTCAAGAGTAGTAAGATTCTATTTACACTTTAACCCAAGATGCACATCACGTGGCTTCAACTACCACTCCATTTTCTTGCATGACACGACCTAGATGCTGGATGTCCCACGTGTCGACAAAAGGAGGAAGAACTCGACCAAATCTTCGGTTGTGCTCTCGGATTTGACTAGTTGTGCTAACTTAAAATTTTATTGTCTAGAATGGATGCAAGTTTTGGTATTGGGAAGAAGAGTACATTGATATATTGATAGAGTGCAATTTAGTAGATGTTCTAGCACTTTTAGCTAGCATAGAGGCTAGATATGAGACTAGTGCACTTGTTGATATAATAGAGGCTAGACATGAGACTAGATGCGAGGAAGCAACGTCTACTTTACACTCAAAGAAGAAAGAAGCACGCAAGGTCGAGCCTCCGCAGATCAACAATGAATGCATCAAGAGGGCACTAATCCAACTTACATGAGCAGTTATGGAAGTTGGATATCTTCTAAAATGTATTCTTGTGGTTCTTGTTTTCTTTGGTCTTGCTTTTCTAGTCAATTTTTGGTGATGTATTTCCATGTACCAAAAATCAATGATGAAAAAAGATATGTGTTTGCATAGAAAAATGTACGCGGCCGGGATGCGTCCGCGCGTTGGGCGCATGACCACCGCATCCGAGAAATGGCCCAGACGCGACCCCATTGCCCTACCCAAACAGACAGAATCTGGGCAAAACGGAGGTCCGTTTGGAGTCGTGCATTGGAGTTGGCCTTACAAGTGGGACCATAGTTGAGGAAACCGACTATCGGTAAACCCCCACCTCGCCTGTCGCGCGATGGCCGACTTAGAGAAACGACGAGGTTGAAGAGATAGCTGTAGCATGGACTCCAAGAAATATGGTGTCAGATGGAAGTCGTGCTGGTGGCGTGTGCGGTACTCCTAGACATGAAAGCTTTTTCTGGCCCATGCCACCCTACTATATAGTATCGAGGATTCGAGGTGCTGGTTACATACAACGAACACATTAACATATGGCCCACCTCACACTGTGGCCAAATTTCTGGAGTCTATGCTAGGTTAAAAAGTGTTCTTTATGAGGGTGGGTGGCTGGTCTCAAGTTTAAAACTTGTTGTATTATGTATACGTAGACGTAGAGATAGTGCAACAGTTTTGAAAGTTTGAACCCAAACATCAGAATGCAATTTCTACTAGACTCATTCGAGGACCTAGGATGATGGGATTCACAGCTACAGCAAAAACACCCGCCCGACGCGCGAAGCATGTGAAGCTAGTACAAATAGTAGTACTATTGTTGATTGGCCTCATCTGATAACCTATTGCAATGCAGGTACAATTATGTATTCGGAAAATATTTTTTTGCCTCGTCGCAGCACCCACTCAAAGAAGTGACTCGAAAGCCATTCATAAATTTAGTTAGTTTATCACATGCATATCATTTTATTACATACAACATGTCATCAACCCACAACTACAACGAGGCTACATTATAAATACTAAAGTTTTCATCACACAACAAATAACAAGCAATGAAATAAAGTTCAGCTCAACCACTCATCGGTGTTGAAAACACTTCTTTGAACCAGAAGTGATTCTCTGGGAAGGGCCAGCTACTGTCAATCTCGAGATCAACATAGGGCTGATCATCCAGGCTGAAGCGGCCTATGTCAGGACGCATATTGTGAAGGCCACGGTAGGGAAGCGGAGCAATGTCCGAGGTATAGAAACAGTTGCTTCTCATAAATGGTAGTAACATTGTGTCAACAGCAGCTGGATCGCCTTTCACCATCATTGGATAGTTTTGTCCAAGGAAGAGCGTGTTTCCTTCAAGACTATCAATACTGAACCAGTGAGAAGGTGTTGGTGCTAGCACACTAGTATCCATCCCGAATACCCTACAACGGATGTTGGAATAGGCCCGGAGAGTGTGACCATGCGAGACAACACCTGCTTCCTTAGTATCATGAGCAGTGCCCTGTACATAGACAAGAAGAGGTGATCCATCCGAATAAGTTGCCAGGCGCCACTGAGTATATGGGTCATGCTCGTCCTCATGCTCATCATCATCACCATCATCATCTCCCCCTTCGTTATAATTTTTTTCAAGTATAGGTGGTGGAATGTTCACAGGACCTTGGAAACACAAGAAGGTTAATTAGTAAATGGAAACTAGCTAACCCACATGCATGTGGATGAAACAATTATAATTACGGTGGAAGACAAACGCACCGAAAGCATAAGGATCCCATGCAAAAACAGTGCCACGAGTGGTGGCAGCAAACACAAGACCCTTGTATTGAATTGCACCACAGTACTCATTTGTGTACAAAAATTGATTTTTGAGCAATTTCCATCGAGGCGTGGAAGTAAGCACGGCAACAAGCTTGTCGAAGATAGCAACAACTTCATAGTTTATGTAATCCCAAGAGCAGTTGGGAACTCGACAAATTGCTATCTTCCATAGACAACAGTCACCATGATTGTATTTGAATGTGCGTAGAATACCGGTGTCCTCAACCTCTAGGCAGTCTGAGATTTTTGGAAGTGGAACCCGGTGACGAGTGTACACATTCACAGTTGGACCCAATATAAACAACCCAATCTCCATTTGTGCCTGCCCAAGCCTTACCCTCAAGCGATGGCATCTTAACATCACACGTATCATTATCAAGCGGCATCAACTTGCACAAGGCGAGGCTTCCGTCGTTCGTGCATCGGTCAGCAGGGTCAGAACAAAGAAGATAGGGGAGATCAAACCGCACCTGGACCCTTGGGTTCCTTGTAATCATGTTATTAGTTGAGTCGAGAATGGTCTTGAATGAACCTCCTTGCTAGCCGAGGTGATGACAGTGCACCGATCAATGAGTTCCTCCATCACGTGATCTTTCAGATCGGTCAAGCATAACAGGGTCGTTTCCGGCCTGTTCCCTCCATGGAGAAGACAATCGAACAATGGCAGAAGGAAGGGTGAAGGCAAATGGAGGAGGGAGGAAGTGTGTGCGGCAACAAATCCAAATCAAGAGGGAAAGGCAAAGAGTCGATGGACGGTTGCCACGGTACACGAAGAGGCGCCCCGGCCTACATAGACGTCCATTCAAAAATTGCACAAAAGGACTCGCTGTTGTCCCACTGACATGTTGGAATGGGACCACATGTTAACGAAACATGATGTGTAATTTCTCGTGCAAAATGCGATCTGGCCGCATTGGCATGAGGTATCGCATTAGTTATCGACCTTTATTTTTTTAACATACAATATGAGTGGATAGCTCTTGTGGTCATCACACATGAGCGGATATATAGGTGGGCTAGGTGGGCAGGCGGCAACAATCTGAGTGCTAAAAGAGTTGATCCAATGCTTGGTTTTGTTTGGATTTTCCAACTATGACCATTGGATAGAGTGAATCAATGGCTTAGTTCAAAGTTATTCTCATACTATAGAATGGTATAGGAACATGGAGAGGTTTGGTTGACTTTATATCGCTGAATAATATAAAATATTATGAGTGCAGACGTTCCACCGCGAGGTTTGTTGCTCCTTATCGGTCGTCGGGAATCTATGTTCTTACACTCTTTCGTTTAAGACATGAGCTTTGTTCATCCTTTTGCCGACATGCGGGACATCTAGCATCAAGATGGACGTGTCATGCAAGAAAATGGAGATATGCAGTGTGTAAGTGAGTCGTGCACTTTGATGACACCTAGTACTATGCAATATTTTTTTCCTCGATGGCACATGAATAGTGCACGTACTCAATAATAGAGCACGGGATGGTAGCCATGGACATGGTTGACCCTTTTTGAAGAGAGTACTAAATAACTTTGATGTGTCCCGTCAACTCGATGAGAAGCTTGCTTACTATGCCTTCTATCTCGTCAACGTGTGCGCGGTGGCTCGTAGCACGAGGAGAAACTTTTGCTGACAAGCGGTGGATGTGCAGCAGTTCATTTGGTGTCAGATTGCCAGAAGTACTACTGTAGTACCATCATTATTGTTCGACTTCCAGAAGAGGAGAAGAGCCAAGCACAAGGTCACCTACTAACCTAGTACATTACTAGTAGTATACTATAGCCAAAGCTGGTCCACCTTTTTAGAGCATGGTTAATTAATATAGGCGGCTCTTGCAGCAACACATCATTTAGAGCAAGTACTCTCTTCGTAGGAACCAAGGAAGTGAAACAAAAGTTGGAGTGGATGCTAGATTGCCAATTAAAACATGATTACATAGGAAAAAATCCTATAGCATTCTATCCTATGAATCAAACGACCAATGTAGGAAAATTATGAGGGGGGTCTCTCCAACAGTGTTCATCGGCTTGCACCTAGCATCACGGTGGTCGAACTTGGAGTCATTCATCTGGTACATGTGGCATCTCAGATCTGGACACAAGGTGACGCGACCTCTCACTTCGTCCGCCATTTGAAGCGGAGCGCCCGTGGAGGGCTAGCATACGTATCATTATCAAGCGGTATTAACTTGCACAAGGCAAGGCTTCCGTCGTCCACGCCCATGTGAACAGGCTTATAGTGAAGAAGATAAGGGAGATCAAACCGCTCCTGGACCCTTGGGTTCCTTGTAATGATGTTATTAGTTGAGTCGAGAATGGTCTTGAACGAACCTGCCATGCTAGCCGAGGTGATGACGTCGCACCGATCAATGAGTTCCTCCACCACATCATCTTTCAGATCGGGGAAAGAATAATGGGGTCATTTCTGGCTTGTTCCCTCCATGGAGAAGACGATCGAACAATGGCAAAAGGAAGGGCGAAGGAAAATGGATGAGGGAGGAAGAGCGTGTGACAACAGTTCCAAATCGAGAGGGAAAGGCGAAGAGGCGGTGGACGGTTGCCACAGTACACGAAGAGGCGCCCCGGCCTACATAGGCGTCCATTCAGAACTTGTACAAAAGGACTCACCATCGTCTCACTGACATGTTGGAACAGGACCACATGTCAGTGAAACGTGGTGTGTTATTTCTTGTGCAAAATGCGATCTGGCCATGTTGAAAATATAAACTACTCTACCACTACTCCACCTCTAGTACAAGTAGTATAAAAAAGATATATAGGTTGGAGCTTCAGCGCTTTCTTGCTAGGGGCTGCCCACTTGCTTCTCACACTATCACCCTCTCTCTAGATCTAAAAAAGACGGCCTCTCTCTCCCTCCTCACCGGTGGTCACAGATCCGCTAGGGAAGAAAAGGACGTGCAGTGTTGACGCACTCGTTGTCGGCGAGTGAGGTCACGCACTGACGACAAGGCTGTCCTCTCAGACCTAGCGCCCGCGCGGGAGGGCCTCCATCCCCAAGCTCGCTGTCGTAGTGTGTGCGGAGGACGACGACCACAAGCGAAGCCACTTCCCGCCGAACCTTTGGTATGCTACCTCTTTTCGAACCATACCCTTGTTCTATTTCCCCATCTGCCATATCACTGCATGTGGATCTTTTTCCAGTCCACCATCTTCCCAATTTGCTATCCTCTGCTCTGCTGGTCATGCAGACGAAAACCTTAATTTGCAATGTTGGGGAACACAGTAATTTCAAAAAAATTCCCACGATCATGCAAGATCTTTCTATGTGATGCATAGCAATGAGAGGGGAGAGTGTGTCCACGTACCCTCGTAGACCGTAAGCAGAAGTGTATAGTTAACGCGGTTGATGTAGTCGAACGTCTTCACGATCCAACTGGTCCAAGCACCGAACATACGACACCTCTGCGTTCAGCACACATTCAGCTCGGAGATGTCCCTCGTACTCTTGATCCAGTTGAGGCCGAGGGAGAGTTTCATCAGCACGACGGCATGGTGACGGTGATGATGAAGTTACCGGTGCAGGGCTTCGCTAGGCACTACAACGATATGACCGAGGTGTGTAACTGTGGAGGGAGCACCGCACACGACTAAAACAATTGTCAACTTGTGTGTTCTAGGGTGCCCTCTGCCCCCGTATATGAAGGAGCAAGGGGAGGCCGGCCGGCCCCTGTAGGGCGCGTCCCAAGTAGGATTCCTACTAGGAATCCTATTCCTAGTAGGTTTCCAACTTGGGGGAGGGAGGGGGAAGAAAGGAGAGGGAGAGAGGGAAGGCAAGGGGGGCGCCCCCCCTTACTTGTCCTATTCAGACTCAGGGGGGCGCGGCCTGCCCTGGCCGGCCCCTCTCTCTCTCCACTGGGGCCCATCGAGGCCCATTAGTTCCCCGGGGGGTTCCGTAACCCTCCGACACTCCTGTTTTATCCGAAACTTCTTCGAAACACTTCCGGTGTCCGAATATAGTCGTCCAATATATCAATATTTATGCCTTGACCATTTCAAGACTCCTCGTCATGTCTGTGATCACATCCGGGACTCCAAACAATCTTCGGTACAACATATCACATAAACTCATAATACTAATCGTCATTGAACGTTAAGCGTGCGGACCCTACGGGTTCAAGAACTATGTAGACATGACCGAGACACGTCTCCGGTCAATAACCAATAGCGGAACCTGGATGCTTATATTGGTTCCTACATATTCTATGAAGATTTTATCGGTCAAACCGCATAACAACATACATTGTTCCCTTTGTCATTGGTATGTTACTTGCCTGAGATGTGATCATCGGTATCTCAATACCTAGTTCGATCTCGTTACTGGCAAGTCTCTTTACTCGTTTGGTAATACTTCATCCCGCAACTAACTCATTAGTCACAATGCTTGCAAGGCTTATAATGATGAGTATTACCGAGAGGGCCCAGATATACCTCTCCGAAACACGGAGTGACAACTCCTAATCTCGATCTATGCCAACCCAATAAACACCTTCGGAGACACCTATAGAGCACCTTTATAATCACCCATTTACGTTGTGACGTTTGGTAGAACACAAAGTGTTCCTCCGGTATTCGGGAGTTGCATAATCTCATAGTCTGAGGAACTTGTATAAGTCATGAAGAAAGGAGTAGCAACGAATCTAACACGATCATTATGCTAAGCTAACGGATGGGTCATGTCCATCACATCATTCTCCTAATGATGTGATCCCGTTCATCAAATGACAACACATGTCTATGGCTAGGAAACATATCCATCTTTGATAAAGGAGCTAGTCAAGTAGAGGCATACTAAGTTTCCGGTTAATACAATTCTAGAATGAGTAATAAACATCTATCATGAATTAAGGAAATAAATAATAACTTTATTATTGCCTCTAGGGCATATTTCCTTCAGTCTCCCACTTGCACTAGAGTCAATAATCTAGTTCACATCACCATGTGATTTAACACCAATATACACATCTGTATATGATTAACACCCATAGTTCACATCATCATGTGACCAACATCCAAAGGGTTTACTAGAATCAATAATCTAATTCATATCTCTATGTGATTAAAACCCAAAGAGTACTAAGGTGTGATCATGTTTTGCTCGTGAGAGAAGTTTAGTCAACGGGTCTGTCACATTCAGAGCCGTATGTATTTTGCAAATATTCTATGTCTACAATGTTCTGCACGGATCTACTCTAGCTAATTTCTCCCACTTTCAATATGTATCTAGATTGAGACTTCGAGTCGTCTGGATCGGTGTAAAAGCTTGCATCGATGTAACTCTTTACGACGAGCTCTTTTATCACCTCCATAATCGAGAAATATTTCCTTAGTCCTCACTAAGGACAATCTTGACCGCTGTCCAGTGATCTACTCCTAGATCAAAATTGTGCTCCCTTGCCAAACTCAGGGCAGCGTACACAATAGGTCTAGTACACAACACATCATACTTTATAGAACCTATGACTGTGGCATAGGGAATGACTTTCATTCTCTTTCTATTTTCTGTCGTGATCGGGCTTTGAGTCTTACTCAACTCTACACCTTGTAATACAGTCAAGAACCCTTTTCTTTGACTGATCCATTTTGAACTTCTTCAAAACCTTTCCAAGGTATGTGCTTTGTGAAAGTCCAATTAAGAGTCTTGATCTATCTCTATAGATCTTGATGCCCAATATGTAAGCAGCTTCACCGAGGTCTTTCATTAAAAAAATATTATTCTAGTATCCCTTTATGCTATCCAGAAATTATATATTATTTCCAATTAAGAATATGTCATCCACATATAAGATTAGAAATTCTACAGAGCTCCCACTCACTTTCTTGTAAATACAACCTTCTCCAAAAGTCTGTATAAAACCATATGCTTTGATCACACAATCAAAACGGTTATTCCAACTCCGAGAGGCTTGCACCAGTCCATAAATGGATCGCTGGAGCTTGCACACTTTGTTAGCACCCTTTGGCTCGACAAAACCTTCCGGTTGCATCATATACAACTCTTCTTCTAGAAATCCATTCAGGAATGCAGTTTTGACATTGAAAGTGCTAGTTATCGACTAGAGGGGGGGGTGAATAGGCGATTTTTATCAAAGTCTTCAAAACGTGGAAGTTTCGAAGACAAACAATAGAAATGACCTAATTGATATGTAGCGGAAGATAAACTACAACAAGCAAACCATAGTCAAGTATGCAATAATGTGAAAGTACAAAGACTAATAGCAGCTTGGTAGTAAGGATCAGGATGGAAGATAGTTTGAAGCCAACCAATGATAGTAGTCAAGCAATGAAGTCAAACAGGTACGACAAATAGGCAATGACTTCACGAAGACAAACTCAAAGTAAAGGGAGGGAGAGGATGGAACCAGTCACTTGTTGAAGACACAGGACTTGTTGGACCAGTTCCAGTTGCTGTGAGAACTGTACGTCTGGTTAGGGAGGCTGAGATTTAACTCAGAAGACCGCGTCTTCACCTTATTCCCCTTGAGCTAAGGACACACAGTCCTCGCCCAATCACTCTGGTAAGTCTTCAAGGCAGACTTCCGAACCTTCACAGACTTCGTTCACCGGCGATCCACAATGACTCTTGGATGCTCAGAACGCGACGCCTAACTGGCTGGAGGATACACAGTCCTCAAGTGTAATAAGTCTTCAGGTCACTCAGACAGAAAGACTTCAGTGATGCCTAACACTCTTTGGCTCTGGGTGTTTGGGCTTTGTCCTCGCAAGGATTTCTCTCTCTCAAAGGCTTCGAGGTGGGTTGCTCTCAAACGACAAAAGCCGTGAACTAACTCTGAGCAGCCACCAATTTATGGTGTAGGGGGTGGGCTATTTATAGCCACAAGGCAACCCGACCTGATATGTCTGAAATAACCCTGGGTCACTAAGGAACTGACACGTGTTCCAACGGTCAGATTTCAAACACACACGGCAACTTTACTTGGGCTACAAGCAAAGCTGACTCATCCAGCTCTGGATAAGATTTGCTCTCATTGTCTTCGCTTGAAGACATAGGATTTGGGTTGAGCATCACTTCAGTCATTCTGACTTTGTTCACTTGGACCCCACTTAATAGTACGGTGGTTCCTATGACTCAACAAAGAAGAAAAGGAAACAACGAAACAACATAGTCTTCGCGCTCCATAGTCTTCATTCAATGTCTTCTCATGTCATAGTCTTCAATATGAATATCTTCATATACCACCATTGTCGTCAATGTCTTCATACATTTTTAGGGGTCATCTCCGGTAGGTAAACCGAATCAATGAGGGACACTACCTGCGTTATCCTGCAATTCTCACAAACGCATTAGTCCCTCAACAAACTTTGTCACCAACTAGGGGTGGCACTAGATGCACTTACAATCTCCCCCTTTTTGGTGATTGATGACAAACTGGTTGAAGTTTTCAACGGGGATAAAGTATGTGAAATTGTAAAGGATAGGGTATTGTCTTCATAAGTGGCAAAGGCTCCCCCTGAAGATGTGCATATAAGTAATTTGCTTTTGGTATGCAAATGCACATGGCAGGTTGTACTTGTGGAGATCCTCTTCAACTTATGAAGATAATTCATCATGCATGAAATGATATAACTAGGAGAGTGACATGCATAATGAAAAATGGACGTCTGCAGAATGATCTAAGTGCGGAAGTTATCATCGCACATGGAAAAGCAAATAAGTAGCAGAGGACCATCGAGTTTAAGTGTTACAACTCAAAGAACGAAATGTATAAAAAGCAAGAGTTGTAATCACTAGACAAAATATAAAGCAACCGCCCATATGAACCCGCTTGAAGACTATCAAACTCATATGCTTCTCCCCCTTTTTTCAGTAATGACCAAAAAGGTTTGAAGACATAGAGCATATACTCGTCCTCATGAGGAGTAGGTGAAGCAGCTAGGTTGTCGTTGTTGTTTGGCGGCGCAGACAAACTTGGTGCAGTGTCGATGCGTGCAGAAGTAGGGGGCGGTGAAGTAGCATCATCTTCATCATCGATCACTTTGGCATTCACAGTTGCCGCAGAGGAGGAATAGTCAGAGTCTTCAAGGGATGGAGTTCGACATAGGACAGCATTCCGTGGAGGAGTGGAGTCAAACTTGAATCTTCCAGTGAAGCCATCGTCTAGAAGATCTGCTTCAACACTGAGGAGTGTCAAACTCTTCCATGATCGCCGACAGGTTTCGTGAGTGACAAAGGAATTCTTGGTGGCAAGATTTCGAATGCGATTTACGTCCACCAAGAGGCTTTGCATCTGTCGCTTGAGCCAGAAGTGATGCTTGTCTTGTTTCTGATGTAGTACCACAAGAAGTTCTCGGTCATTTAGGACGCGAGAGCGCTTCTTAGGCCTTCGGGCAATTGTGCTCTCAGTAGCTTCAGTTGGCGCACAATGAGGTAGACGAGTGTTCCCAGCCATTGGATAGACACGAGTTACTGCTTGGACTCCTTCCATGGGCTGAGTGAAGCTTTGGTGTTCAGCATTTTGAAGACAAAGAGGCTTCTTGGCAGGCTCAGGGTATATGGCTTCAACTGACATATCAACCTCTGGTAGAAAGATCAGATGATTGCGAGCAGAGGGCTGATAGTTGATAGCAGAGTGTAGCTTGATGAGGCGCATGACCCATGGAGCATAGAATTTCAGGCCAAAAAGGTCTGATCCAGACGCAGCCAGTTGCCGGAGGAAGAATTCTTGCGTATTGAAGCTGATGCCATTGAGGATGTAAAAGACCAATGTCTTCATGGCTCCTTCAAGTTTTGCAGCTGATGAATGCCCTTTGATAGGCCATAGAGTTCGCCTAATGATGTGATATATTGTGCGAGGCAGATACTCAAGGTCATCAACAAAGAACTCCTTTGTGTATTCAGCGTCATGTGGCAGAGGCTTCATCATGCTCAACATCTGGCTCATGTTGGGTTCTGGCTTATGGAAGATGCTCTCCAGTGCATTGCGGTGGAGTTGAAAATCAGGTTCGAACAGCTCTCCGGGAGTGGGTAGGCCTGTAAGCTCAATGATGTCAAGAGCTTTGGCTTCATGATGAACATTTCCTGTCATCCACTCGAGAACCAATGTCTTTGTATCCCTGTTGTAGCCGTGAATCTGGAGGGTAGCATAGAATTGAAGCAAAAGTTCCTCATTCCAATGTTCTTTGTCTGTCACAAAGCTGAGCAGACCTGCATCACGAAAGCAGTCAAGTGCTTCTTCTAAGCATGACAGTCCAACAATGGCTTCAGTGTTGAGGCGCATATGAGGGAAAATGCGCCCTTGATCATACAGAACACAGGAGTAATAGCTTTGCTGCTGATGGCTCCAGAAACGATGAGATGATATTCTTGGCCTTGAGTAGGGGTTCTTTGTGCTATCAAAGAAGGTGTTGTGGCTTTTGAAGCCATTTGCATTGAAGGACCCTGTAGAGGTGGCAGTACCTGGGAACCTTGGCAGTCTTGGCTTTGGTTTCTAGACCCGAGGCCTATGCTCAATATGATAATCAAACTGAGGACCAGAGACATTAGGCGGAGGGACCAGAACATGCAATTTGACAGTGATTAGCTGGCCATGGTTGTATGCTTGCTCAATTGTATGGGGCCTTGGTGGCGGAACAGGAGCAGTGGCAACAACAGAGGCTTCAGGCTGCACAACAGAAGCTTCAGGAGCAGTTGCAGCATTGGCTTGTGGCATATTGGTTGGTGCAGGCTCCACACTTGCTTCAGCCATGACTACGTCATTGGCTTCATTTGTGTTGGTGGTGGCAGCCTCAAGATTTTCAACCTCCATTTGATGAGCTGGAGGGTCTGGCACTGGCACGTTTACTTCAGGAACAACTTCTTCAGTAATGGGGGGAGTAGGGACACATTCTTCTTCTTGTTCGTCATCGGCTGATGCAGCCGGATTGTCTTCAGCAGTTTTGGCTTCAGACACGGAGACATTCACAGTCGGAGTGGCTTCTGGAAACACCTGACGTGCAACAGATTGGTGGTGCACTTCTCCTTCTGAACACTCGAAAGAGGGACTTGAGACCTTGGTCCTTTGCGAAGCCTGTGTAATACGGGCGACGCCTTTGGAGATGGAGTTGGCTGTGCCTCATCCTCTTTTTCTTGCATAGGTGGTGTGACTTGTTGTTGTTGGGGAGTATTCGGGGAGTCTTGTTGTTGTGGGTGATCAGCCCATGATGCATCCTGAGCAATTGGCGTCAGAGGACGACCAATGCTGATGAGTTCGCTGTTCGTGAGAACAGGCGATGATATCTAGTTGTGTTTGATCTGAGGAAGAACTTCATCATCTTCAACATTGTCATGGTGACCAATGTCTTCAGCAGCGATGTGATCAACTGCTGGAATGTCTTAAGCTTCATAAGCCTCTGTGGAAGCAGGCTCATGAACAATCATCCGTCATTCTTGGTGTTCAGATGCAGGGCGAACCATTGAGATAGGTTCAACAACTAAGGGCTCTATGGGAGCAGCCCGATTCTTCTTGGTTTTGCACTTCTTCTTGGAGGGAGCAACATCAGAGGCTTCGGTGTTTTTCCTTTTTCTGGCTTCAGCCTCGGCAGCCCTCGTCTTCTTCAGTTCTAAAGCGATTGACATGACCTTTGGCTTCGAGCCAGTCATGCTGCTTGGGAAGACTATGCGAGGTTCATCCTGCCTTGAAAGTGCAGATTGGACAGTTGATAGTTTCTTCTTCTTTGCAACCATTCTAGGGTCAATGACAGGACGACCAAGAGCCTTGCGCTTCTCAGCCTCATTGTAGGCTAGCACACACTTGTCAGCCAGACTCTTCATGCGCTCATGAGAGCCTCTAGCTTCTTCGCGCTTCTTGTGAAAGGCTTCTTTGAGCTCGTGCAGCATGATCTTGAAGTTTTTGACATCTTGCACGCTGAGCTTGGCCACATGCTTCTTGAACTGAGCTTTCTCATAGTCGATCTTGTGCTTCAGTTCAACGATGCGCTGAGCAAGAGCTAGCTCAGAAGCAATGGCGCCACTGAAGGTGACGCTGAGGCCAATGGGAAGTCGCAGATCATCAAAGCTGAGATTTGGGGTGTCAAACCACTCATCAATGAAGTTATGGATGATTGCCACATCAAAGAGAGGCAAATCATTGAAGATCTCTGCTTCTTCCTTGCTCTTGATCAGTTGCTCAAGAGCATCATCTGCAAGATCTTCATCGCTGGACAGATCAATGTGCTCTTCTCGCAGAATGGCAGCAGGAGTCAATGCCTGATCAGTATTCTTGACGATTTTCTTTTTCTTCTCTGTCTTCTTGGAGATGCGTGATAGATCTTTGGACTGCACACTGTCTTCAGGAGGTGCAGTGGCCAGTGGCTTCGCATGTGAAGCTTTTGGAGGAGCACCTGGTCGTGAAGCGTTAGTCTTCTTTAGCTTCAGCGGCTTTGGAGGAGGAGCTGGGGCTTCATCAGTGTCGGCATCATTATCAGAATGACCCACTTTGGCACCTTGGACCAAGATGTATGTGATTAGGCCATCAAGGTTTGA
Organism: Triticum aestivum; assembly: GCF_018294505.1. NCBI lineage: Eukaryota > Viridiplantae > Streptophyta > Magnoliopsida > Poales > Poaceae > Triticum > Triticum aestivum. Next base: position 98,840,946 of record NC_057813.1, on the reverse strand, counting down.
AAAGGGGCCGATGACATTGGGTTCTGCATCACGTGAGCCGTCAGCACGGGGAGCAGAGGGATCAGGGTTGAAGTCTAATCCCAATGACTTCTTGTTTTCCTTGGCCGATGCCTTTGCATGTTGGAAGTTGCGCTTGAAGAGATTATCGTCACGACACCAGAGCAATGATGATGGGTCGGCATTTTTAGGCTGTGGTCCACGGACCATACAAGGATAGAAACCCTGTGCAATAGCTTCAGCTCTGTTCTTGGGTGGAAGGCCTCGATAGTGAATATCACCCCAAGGACTTTTGGTAGCATTCTTCTTAGCATATTCTTGGGTCACGAACTTGTATTTGAACCATTGTTCAGCCCAATATCGTCGAATCCATTGGATTCGTGTCTTGCGCTCGGATCCTTCTTGTAAAGGTCTGCGAGGTCATCAGGCAAATCTTTTGATGTTCTCCCTCAACGCTGTCTGCCACCCTTCCTTACTGATTTCTCTGCAGCCATGAACTTCAAACTGAATGGCTTCAATATGTTCAAAGGCTTCAAAGGCTTTCGCTTGCTGGACAAACAGGAACTGGCTTTCTTATATACCTGTGTTGCTGTAAGAATTCTGCAAACGAATGCAGACTATGAGAACCAAGGGATTCTCCCACGGACATGTACCTGTAACAGCATTAGAGATGCGAGGGAAGGGGAAGAGGTCATATGCATTCTCAGAAGATTTTGAAGATAAATCAGTTTGAAGACATTGACGTCATGTTGCGAAGACATTCACTTATATGTTGAGAGTTGGTTCTAGATTTGTACGAATCCGTGAATAAGTACAAGTGAGGAATCTAACTAGATATGAAGCTTAAGTGAATATACTAGGCAGTATGAGATGTAGACAGAATAGATCTAACATTGTATAGGCAGAAACCAATTTTGGTAAATAGGATGAATCATTGAGGATCAAAAAGGTGGTAAAAATAGAGTTGTATTTACCACACGAAGAACTGCTAGATGGGATGAATAGGAGACCGAGCAGTTCAATCCACCGTGCCCTAACTTGGCGATGGAGGACACCTACGGCTGCGGCGGAGAGGACGATGTCCGTGGCCGGCGTGAGGACAGCATCGGAGAAGTCGCGGCAGCTAAGCGCTTCGTCGCCGGTGTCGTCGGCAGCTAGCGGTGGCGCTAGGGTTTTGACGAGGTGGAGAGGTGGAAGAAGGTTTTTGTTACCGCAGGGGACATGTATTTATAAGGAAGTGTGCGGCATAGTGCAATTACGCAGGTGCCCCTGGCGGATCACATCTGAGGGGCACGTGGCAAGCATGCAACATACTCAGAGTTGTCCCACGTTCCCACGCTCGCTAGATTTGTCGGATGGTTGTTCCGGCTTCTCCGGATTTCAAACAATAAGGATGAATCATTTAAAACAGACTTAATGTTTGTCTCTGTGTCTTCTGCTGACAAGGATGCAGAGAAGACATTCGACAGTTTCAATAGAATGCATATGATTTGGACAGATAGAATTTGAGATAGAAAGCATAGAGAGATTAGGGTCCGATCACATTCACTTAGTTCAAAAGATTCAACATGGAAGACATAGCTATAAGTGAATGCTGTAGAGGACAGAATACTAGTATATATATAAGAAAGCAATCAAATCAACATAGTGAAGTAAATCATGAAGATAAGTTGAAATTTGAAGACAAACCAAATGCGTAGACATTGCAAAAATAACGCCATGAGTGAAACACTTCAAACCAAGAAATTTGGTAGTGGCGTTACCCACCGTATAGGAAGTATTAGACCCAGACACGGCGCACAATTATCGTGGCGCTCCAAAGTCAAATTCCACGTTAATGTATTCACACTCAGAATGTAAGTCTTCATTGATTGAAGATATACTTTACTTCGTGTGTTGCACATCTAAGTCATCAACATGCATAAGTGTTAGGATGTGTGCCTGATCACAGGACATTTGAGGATTCCAAGATATTTAGCTCACACCGTAACTTGCAAAACCTTTTCTCATCCAAGGGCTTTGTGAAGATATCTGCCAGTTGCTCTTCAGTATTGACGTGAATGATGTCAATATCTTTCTTCATGACATGATCTCTGAGAAAGTGATGACGAATTTCAATGTGCTTTGTCTTCGAGTGCTGGACTGGATTGTTGGCAATCTTGATGGCGCTTTCGTTGTTGCAGAATAGAGGTACTTGTTTCAGATTGACGCCATAGTCCTTGAGAGTTTGCTTCATCCATAGAAGCTGAGCGCACCAAGATCCAGCAGCAATGTATTCAGATTCAGCAGTTGAGAGTGATACACAATTTTGCTTCTTTGAAGACCAACAGACAAGTGATCGTCCCAGAAAGTGACATGTGCCTGATGTAGACTTGCGATCCAACATGTCACCAGCATAATCAGCATCCGAGAATCCAACCAGATCAAATTTTGAGCCCTTTGGATACCATAATCCGAGTGTTGGGGTGTAAGCCAAATATCGAAGAATTCGCTTCACAGCTAAGTGATGCGATTCCTTTGGTGCCGCTTGGAATCAAGCACACATGCAAACACTAAGCATAATATCTGGCCTAGATGCACATAGGTAAAGTAAAGAACCAATCATGGAGCGGTATATCTTTTGATCGAACTCTTTACCATTGTCGTCGGGACCCAGATGATGTTTGGCTGGCATTGGTGTCGTGTAACCTTTGCAATCTTGCATTCCAAACTTCTTCAGACAGTCTTTGAGATATTTTTCTTGAGATATGAAGATGCCATTCCTTTGCTGACGAATTTGAAGACCAAGGAAGAACTTCAGCTCACCCATTATGGACATCTGATATTGCTCTTGCATCATGTATCCAAACTCATCACTATACTTCTGGTTGGTGCAGCCGAAGATAATGTCATCCACATATATTTGGCACACAAACAGTTCTCCATCATATGTCTTCGTGAAGAGTGTGGGATTGAGTGTGACACCCCCGATTCAATTGTACACTAATCATGCACGCAAATGTGTACGATCAAGATCAGGAACTCACGGGAAGATATCACAACACAACTCTAAAACATAAATAAGTCATACAAGCATCATAATACAAGCCAGGGGCCTCGAGGGCTCGAATACAAGTGCTCGATCATAGATGAGTCAGCGGAAGCAACAACATTTGAGTACAGACATAAGTTAAACAAGTTTGCCTTAAGAAGGCTAGCACAAACTGGGATACAGATCGAAAGAGGCGCAGGCCTCCTGCCTGGGATCCTCCTAACTACTCTTGGTCGTCGTCAGCGGGCTGCACATAGTAGTAGGCACCTCCGGTTTAGTAGGGGTCGTCGTCGATGGTGGTGTCTGGCTCCTAGACTCCAGCATCTGGTTGCGATAACCAGAAAGAAAGGAAAGGGGGAAAAGGGGGGGAGAAAGCAACCGTGAGTACTCATCCAAAGTACTCGCAAGCAAGGAACTACACTACATATGCATGGGTATATGTGTAAGGAGGCCATATCAGTGGACTGAACAGCAGAATGCCAGAATAAGAGGGGGATAGCTAGTCCTATCGAAGACTACGCTTCTGGCAGCCTCCGTCTTGCAGCATGTAGAAGAGAGTAGATTGAAGTCCTCCAAGTAGCATCTCCAAGTAGCAACTCCAAGTAGCATCTCCAGTAGCATCACATAGCATAATCCTACCCGGCGATCCTCCCCTCGTCGCCCTGTGGAAAAGCGATCACCGGGTTGTCTGTGGAACTTGGAAGGGTGTGTTTTATTAAGTATCCGGTTCTAGTTGTCATAAGGTCAAGGTACAACTCCAAGTCATCCTGTTACCGAAGATCATGGCTATTCGAAAAGATTAACTTCCCTGTAGGGGTGCACCACATAACCCAACACGCTCGATCCCATTTGGCCGGACACACTTTTCTGGGTCATGCCCGGCCGCGGAAGATCAACACGTCGCAGCCCCACCTAGGCACAACAGAGAGGTCAGCACGCTGGTCTAAACCTAAGCGCACAGGGGTCTAGGCCCATCGCCCATAGCACACCTGCACGTTGCAAGGGCGGCCAGAAGCAGACCTAGCCTAGCAGGCGTTCCAGTCCAATCCGGCGCGCGCCACTCCGTCGCCGACGTCACGAAGTGCTTCTGCTGATACCACGACGCCGGGATACCCATAACTACTCCCGCGTAGATGGTTAGTGCGTATAGACCAAATGGCCAGACTCAGATCAAATACCAAGATCTCGTTAAGCGTGTTAAGTATCCGTGAATGCCGAACAGGGCCAGGCCCACCTGTCTCCTAGGTGGTCTCAACCTGCCCTGTCGCTCCGCCACAAAGTAACAGTCGGGAGCCACCTGTCCTTTCAGCCCCCTCATCAGAATCACTTGCGGGTACTCATCGAGCTGACCCGACTTTAGTCACCATCTGTAGTATGTATATATGTATAGTATATACCCGTGATCACCTCTTGAGGGATCACGGCCTGATAGTATAGCAAGGCAGACTGATAAGAATGTAGGGCCAATGATGATAAACTAGCATCCTATACTAAGCAATTAGGATTGCGGGTAAGGTATCAATGATTGTAGCAACAATGACAGGCTATGCAACAGAATAGGAGTAACCGAACAGTAACATGCTACACTACTCTAGTGCAAGCAGTATAGAGAAGAATAGGCGATATCTGGTGATCAAAGGGGGGGCTTGCCTGGTTGCTCTGGCAAGAGAGAGGGGTCGTCAACTCCGTAGTCGAACTGGGGTCACCGGCAGTCTCGGGGTCTACTGGAAAGAAGTAACGGAGGGAAAACACAATAAATAACAAAGCAATCAAAGCATCACAAAGCGTAACATGGCAATACGCGGTGTTCGGTGTGCCCTAACACGGTAGTAGGTGATACCGGTGAAGGGGGAAACATCCGGGAAAGTATCCCCAGTGTTTCGCGTTTTTGGACAGATGAACCGGAGGTGAAATGTTGCAGGTTCACTATGCTAGGGACGCGTGGCGGACGAACGGGCTGCGTTTCCAGGTTCGTCTCGTCGTTCTGAGCAACTTTCATGTTGAAAATATTTTAATCCGAGTTACAGATTAAAAGATATGATTTTCTAAAGATTTTATTAATTTCTAGGATTTAATTAATTATTTAACTAATTCGAAAATGATTTAATGACATCAGCATGATGTCATGCTGACATCAGCAGTCAACAGAGTTGACTGGTCAACCTGACCAGTGGGTCCCACTGGTCAGAGACACATGTTAATTATCCAAATTTAATTTAATCTAATCAGAATTAATTAAGGGTGGGCCCCATTGTCATACTAATTAACTAACCGGTTAAATAGACAACTAATGTTTAATTAGTCTAACTAGTTGTTTAGTTTAATTAAACAAAATTAATTAAGTTAATTATTTCTCTAATTAATTAATTAATTAATTTTATTTTTATTTTTATTTTTATTTTTCTAAATACATTCAGGGGGTGGGGGCCCCTTGTCATTGGCCCAGGGGGCCTAGTGGGTTTGCGGGCGCTGCGGTTGTCGTGGGTGCGGGCGCTGGGCGTCGGCGCCCGACTGGGCGAGTGCCCAGATCGACAGGCAGGGGGGGGCGCCAGCCACAGGCGTGGCGAGGCCGCCGGCGTGGCCGCCGGCGCCCACGACGCCGGCCAAGGGAACGGAGGGCGGCGCCACGGAAGGCGGAGACGGGCGTTCAGCACAGCAAGGCCGCGCGCGAGAGGAGGAGAGCGGGGCGGTCAGAGCGCCGGAGTTGGCCGCGGACATGGCGGCGTCAACGGTGAAGGGGGGTTGCAGGAGCGGGGCAAGGTGAACGGCGGCGAGCACGGAGGAGTCAGCGACGGGTGGAGCCAGCGGAGGGCGTCGCACGTGTGGCAGACGAGCGGGGCAGCCGGAGCATGCGGGAGCGCGCCCATGGGCGCGGGCGGATGGGTGAGTACGAGCTCTAGTGAGCTCGGCCACGGCGACGTACGGCGTCAACGGTGACGGATCCATGCGAAGGAGGAGGGGGATCGATGGAGGGGCTCACCAGCCCTGTAGTGGTGCAAATGCGTGTTCGGGGAGGGCCGTAGTCGCGGGGAGAGGCGGGGACGGCGCTGTCCGGTGAGGGAGAGGACGGGGCGGACGACGGTGAGCTCCGCGCGGCGGTGGCGTCGGGGTCGAGGCGGTGAGGTGACGGTGATGAGGCTCGGCGCTTCGAGGCCGTGAGCCACAGCGGCAGCGGGGCGGCGCTGGGAACTGGTGCCGGTGTCGGGGAGCGCGGGGTCCAAGCGGTGGCGAGGTTGGTTCGATCGGCGCCAGGGGCGCCCGATCTGGATCGAGGAGGGAGGGAAGTGGGGGCGAGTAGGGATGGAACCGGCTAGGGTTCGGCTCGGGGTGGGTAAGGGGAGTGGGGGGGTGGCCGGTTGGGTCCAGTTGGGCTGGCCGGCTGGGCCGTTTGGCCCAATTTGGCCGGGGGTATGTGATTTTGTTTTGCCCTTTTCTTTTTATTTATTTACTTTTCTGTTTTAAATCATTTTAAATTATTTAGGCCTTTTATAAAAATGTGTTCACTACACCATATTTATCTATGTAATGTTTAGTACAACCCGAACATTTTTATTTTAATGTTTGAATATTTTCATTATTTACCAAACTTTGAATTTGAATTTGTCTCGGTTTCGAACTAATGCGAGATTAGCAACAGTAATCGAGGTGACGTGGCATTATTAGCAGAGGTTACTGTAGCTTGATTATCCGGGCGTCACAATTCTCCTCCACTACAAGAAATCTCGTCCCGAGATTTAAGAGGGGGACTAAGGGGACAATTTTGGTTACGAAATTCTAACGGGTCTTCTCGTCTTTGGTTTCTCTTCTCGAAGAGGCCGATCCGTTACATTGACGTATTTATTTCTGTGCTTCAAGTCATCATGGTGAAGTCGTCCTTTTCTTCGAGAACTCCAACATACTTACGAATAGGTAAGGGGCAGCTCGGCTACGACAGAATGCTTATGAGGGAGACAATCTGGGGTTAACCCATGAATGAGCATAAGAGTATCTCTCGAGTTGAACCAATAAAATATGTCGAGAGTAAGGTACGAAGGTACAATAATAGGTTCCAAGCGAATAGATAGTTGCTCGAAGTCTGAACCGGAGTGAGAAAGGGGTTCAGAGCAACGAGAGTAAGTATTGCGTCTGATACCAGAATAGAGCATTAGGAAGGTGCCCATGAATTAAATACGAAGCCAAGCGTGGGAAATAACCATTAGTAACAGGGCTGTACAGGAGAGTCAGGTTTTGATCCTGTGGAACTGTGGGTTATGGGCCCACCATGTGGTTAAAAGTAGGAAGGGTGTTGACATCTTGCACAGTCATGATAGCAAGACATGTCAGAGGGTAGCCTATCAGTTATGTCGACAAAAATGTCGGTACCAAGGGCGAGGGACGAAGAGAACCATTTTCCTGCTCGTGGAACGAGGTAGACCAATAGGCAAAGTTCTCGTCCATCGGTGGTTACCAAAATGTCATCAACAATAGTAACAGGGTCTTACTGATAGAGTTGTACACCGAGGTGGTTACATAAGCAGGAGAATATTATTGCTTAGATCATAACGATCACAAGAAACGTTAAACCAACCAATGGAAAGGAAAATACGAATACCAGATTAAACAGAACAATGGAAAGGAAAATGTGTTTAAACACATATTTCAAGGGTATATCCTTCCCAAGGACAAGCAGAGCATGATATCCATGACATGATATAATGTAGAAAACCCTTTAGGAAAGGGGAGAGAAATATCATGACATTACCCATGCAACGGTGTTTGGATAATTGAGCAAGAAACATTTAGCATTGGGCTTCAAATGTTCCTGTTGAAAATCGGAGTACCATAGACATGCTTCGAGATAGCATTGACATGGTCAACAAGTGAAGATCAGACTTTGGAATCAAAAAGGATCGATCAGGAACAACTTATAGAATAAGTTTTACAATTTGCTCATGGAAGAATGACTAACCTTGCCAAAAAGGAAACTATAACAATAGGTCCTCCGGCCAGGGGTGCTAGGCATGACATCCACCTTACCGGGTCATATAAAGACCAATGTTATAACTCTTGGAAATATGTACCAACCATCACATCTGACCGAGATTCAGATCTGATTGGTGCCAGGATACCTCAGACTCAGGATCCTGAGATAAAAAGGTGCGACACGAATTAACGAGAAGACATCATAAGATTCTCGAGGAATGAACTATGGAAGCGAGTTCCGAAACAAGAGTTCATTAGTAAACCAAGGAAAGGATGATGAGGTGGCTAATGGACTCAGCAACAAATCATCAAGATTTCGAAAGGATGGATTCCACAATTGTGTGAACAAGGAGATAACATTTGCCAGATCAAATGGTATAACGATGCAAGCTCGAGGAAAACCTACACAATTAAACATTGGTTGAAAGATGCACCGATAATATGGTCTTAGGTAGCATGATCAATGTTTAGAATGGTGATTCAATTATCGAAAGACTTAGAATGAAACTATCGCCCATTCACTTCAAAGCAATAGGGTTGCTAGAAGTTTTGAATTCACGCATCATAGCTCAATTGTCGGTATTCCAGTTAAAAACAACACGGGGACCAAGGAATGAACGAAGATGGCGAGAAGTATCATCATAGCAAGAATTCTGAAGAGGTGGAGCAATCCTCACAACATTCTTGACATCAAAGATGGTAATACTCTGCGGTAGAATCATAACATAAGTTGGATAGAAAGGAACTCAAGTTACAATGCAAAACTAGAACAAGTTTTGTGTTGCGGAAATGCAAGAATGTCGTTGATGATAACACAAATCATCGAGGGCAAGGATGGTATTTCTCATCATGACTTCCATTGGGAACCTAGGAGGAGTCAAAATGTTGATGATGATCACGACAATTTGTCGAGAGAATTCATGAAGATGTAATCAATTGGCGATGACATCAAGTCAAAGGAATGATGAAGCAAAAGGTTATTGAAACCATGGGTACAACACAAACTCGAAATCAAGTTTGTTGATCAAGGAGAAATGGTATGATGAGGAAGATCGACGTAAGCTTAGCTCATCATCGAAACTGGTGCTCCCGGAATAAGGACCAGGTAGCACAGTTTGAAATCATGAAGACAATGATATAGCCAAACAGGCTAGGAATGGCGTGATTGGGTACAAACTCGTACTTATAGAAGCTTACTGGAGAGTTGTTGAACCGTAGTGCGGACTCGGTTCAGTTATCGGTGTCTTTGAGTGTTTAATAACTCAGAGCCCGTGAAAAATTGGAATCAGTGGGAAGGTAGCACTTGATGAAGAACTCATTAGAAGTTATGCAGTTCCATGATAATCTCGAGATACCAGGGGGTAATACTCAATGACAGATCAAAGTAGAGGTTGGACTGGGGTAATGCTCTGCAGAAGACAAGTACTCTAACTTGTCTGAGAAATAGAATCAATGGAGAACAAACATGGTCGGAACCACGGTTGCGAAGGATCAATTCACAGATACCAGATGATATTTATCAAGAAAATAGTTATTAACACAAGAAGCTTCTATGGTAGGATCTACATCGTGTCCATGGGCATGAACACAAAGTTCAAGGTCGACTCCCACCTCTCCACTGCATAACCTTACATTCACTTCTCATTTCGATAATGGCATTAGTGTTGAAAGTTTTACCTGGTGAAATACCAGATGGGTATGACCCGTGAAAACTTCCGAGTTCACACATAGTAAGGAAGGCATAGGTCCAACCCATCAGGGCATCTTAGGAACATATACCACAAGCTTCAAGAGTAAATATCACCAGCTTGAAAGCAGAGCATGGTTGGCAAAAGGAGAGGATACAATTTACCAAAGGCATTATGTATCGGAGAAAGAATTCACAAGGTGATTAATTATGAAGGACAATGTCGGATGAAATCCAACAATGGATCGGGCGATCCACAACGGAGCTGATGTGAGTATTGATACTCAATCAGAGGGAGAAAGAATGCACGGGCATTAGATTATAGAACATCTGAATAATTCGATGCTTAGATAACAAAGGAATTATGATTTCCAAAACAAGGGATCAGAAGCAGACACTCTGATCAAGGATGGATAAGTTGGATAGACCAGAGGCACAATTGACGACAATTAGTTTGGTCCAGAACCAGCTCATGTCCGGAGCGACGTCTGGGCCGAAGGGAAGAATTCTATTGCTTGATGATTGCGAGCATTTGCAACATATCGAATTAATGTACTCAAAATAATAGTGACAAAGGGTGCCAATAAGATTACTAGACTTATGGGATTAACCATAATGCAAGCAAGCAAGAATTTCAAGAGCAATAGCATGTTGAGGATTTTCGTAAGATCGAATAGTATTTCGAAGAATTTTATGAAACACATGAACAATTGGGAATGAGCGGATACTCGATAAGTGCGAGGAATTATCCGTAGGGGTATTCATGCGGCAAAGATTTGTAAGGCATAAGGCTCAAGAGATTCTTAAAAGTCAAAGAATAATTCGATGCATCTTGTAATAACAAGAGCAGCTGGGACTGAAAGTAAGAAGGACATGTGTAAGCATTTATCCATAGGGATGTATCGGTGGTAGGGGATTGCAAATGCGACGGACACAGAGTCTCGAGAGAACATCAGAGAGTATCTTCAAAATCTTCTGGTGCAGCCGATGATCATCGGTAATAAGGGGCTCTCCGGGTGAAAGTGATCACGAGATCCTAATGTTAGATTTAGTAAAATTCATTAAACCCGAATAGAAGAGAGATCAGAGTCCCAGAGTATAGACGAGGAGTAAAAGATCCTAATACCACCCAATTGGCGACGTGGGCCCATGGGCCGCACAGCCAAGTTAGTAAAACAATTTTCATCGACTAGACTCAACTTCGACCAAGGAGTTGGAAAGGGGGATTCCTACAGGCAGTCAGCTCTGATACCAACTTGTGACGCCCCCGATTCAATCGTACACTAATCATGCACGCAAATGTGTACGATCAAGATCAGGAACTCACGGGAAGATATCACAACACAACTCTAAAACATAAATAAGTCATACAAGCATCATAATACAAGCCAGGGGCCTCGAGGGCTCGAATACAAGTGCTCGATCACAGACGAGTCAGCGGAAGCAACAACATCTGAGTACAGACATAAGTTAAACAAGTTTGCCTTAAGAAGGCCAGCACAAACTGGGATACAGATCGAAAGAGGCGCAGGCCTCCTGCCTGGGATCCTCCTAACTACTCCTAGTCGTCGTCAGCGGGCTGCACATAGTAGTAGGCACCTCCGGTGTAGTAGGGGTCATCGTCGACGGTGGCGTCTGGCTCCTGGACTCCAGCATCTGGTTGCGACAACCAGAAAGAAAGGAAAGGGGGAAAAAGGGGGGAGAAAGCAACCGTGAGTACTCATCCAAAGTACTCGCAAGCAAGGAACTACACTATATATGCATGGGTATATGTGTAAGGAGGCCATATCAGTGGACTGAACTGCAGAATGCCAGAATAAGAGGGGGATAGCTAGTCCTATCGAAGACTACGCTTCTGGCAGCCTCCATCTTGCAGCATGTAGAAGAGAGTAGATTGAAGTCCTCCAAGTAGCATCTCCAAGTAGCAACTCCAAGTAGCATCTCCAGTAGCATCGCATAGCATAATCCTACCCGGCGATCCTCCCCTCGTCGCCCTGTGGAAAAGCGATCACTGGGTTGTCTGTGGAACTTGGAAGGGTGTGTTTTATTAAGTATCCGGTTCTAGTTGTCATAAGGTCAAGGTACAACTCCAAGTCGTCATGTTACCGAAGATCACGGCTATTTGAATAGATTAACTTCCCTGCAGGGGTGCACCACATAACCCAACACGCTCGATCCCATTTGGCCGGACAGACTTTTCTGGGTCATGCCCGGCCGCGGAAGATCAACATGTCACAGCCCCACCTAGGCACAACAGAGAGGTCAGCACGCCAGTCTAAACCTAAGCGCACAGGGGTCTGGGCCCATCGCGCATAGCACACCTGCACGTTGCAAGGGCGGCCGGAAGCAGACCTAGCCTAGCAGGCGTTCCAGTCCAATCCGGTGCGCGCCGCTCCGTCGCCGACGTCACGAAGTGCTTTGGCTGATACCACGATGCCGGGATACCCATAACTTCTCCCGCGTAGATGGTTAGTGCGTATAGACCAAATGGCCTGACTCAGATCAAATACCAAGATCTCGTTAAGCGTGTTAAGTATCCGCGAACGCCGAACAGGGCCAGGCCCACCTGTCTCCTAGGTGGTCTCAACCTGCCCTGTCGCTCCGCCACAAAGTAACAGTTGGGGGCCGTCGGGAACCCAGGCCCACCTCTACCAGGATGGAGCCACCTGTCCTTTCAACGCCCTCATCAGAATCACTTGCGGGTACTCATCGAGCTGACCCGACTTTAGTCACCATCTGTAGTATGTATATATGTATAGTATATACCCGTGATCACCTCCCGAGGGATCACGGCCTGATAGTATAGCAAGGTAGACTGATAAGAATGTAGGGCCAATGATGATAAACTAGCATTCTATACTAAGCAATTAGGATTGCGGGTAAGGTATCAATGATTGTAGCAACAATGACAGGCTATGCAACAGAATAGGAGTAACCGAACAGTAACATGCTACACTACTCTAATGCAAGCAGTATAGAGAAGAATAGGCGATATCTGGTGATCCAAGGGGGGGCTTGCCTGGTTGCTCTGGCAAGAGAGAGGGGTCTTCAACTCCGTAGTCGAACTGGGGTCACCGGCAGTCTCGGGGTCTACTGGAAAGAAGTAACGGAGGGAAAACACAATAAATAACAAAGCAATCAAAGCATCACAAAGCGTAACATGGCAATACGCGGTGTTCGGTGTGCCCTAACACGGTAGTAGGTGATACCGGTGAAGGGGGAAACATCCGGGAAAGTATCCCCAGTGTTTCGCGTTTTTGGACAGATGAACCGGAGGTGAAATGTTGCAGGTTCACTATGCTAGGGACGCGTGGCGGATGAACGGGCTGCGTTTCCGGGTTCGTCTCATCGTTCTGAGCAACTTTCATGTTGAAAATATTTTAATCCGAGTTACGGATTAAAAGATATGATTTTCTAAAGATTTTATTAAATTCTAGGTTTTAATTAATTATTTAATTAATTCGAAAATGCTTTAATGACATCAGCATGATGTCATGCTGACATCAGCAGTCAACAGAGTTGACTGGTCAACCTAACCAGTGGGTCCCACTGGTCAGAGACACATGTTAATTATCCAAATTTAATTTAATCTAATCAGAATTAATTAAGGGTAGGCCCCACTGTCATACTAATTAACTAACCGGTTAAATAGATAACTAATGTTTAATTAGTCTAACTAGTTGTTTAGTTTATTAAACAAAATTAATTAAGTTAACTATTTCTCTAATTAATTAATTAATTATTTTTATTTTTATTTTTATTTTTATTTTTCTAAATACATTCAGGGGGTGGGGGCCCCTTGTCATTGGCCCAGGGGGCCTAGTGGGTTTGCGGGCGCTGCGGTTGTCGTGGGTGCGGGCGCTGGGCGTCGGCGCCCGACTAGGCGAGTGCCCAGATCGACAGGCAGGGGGGGCGCCAGCCACGGGCGTGGCGAGGCCGCCGGCGCCCACGACGCCGGCCAAGGGAACGGAGGGCGGCGCCACGGAAGGCGGAGACGGGCGTTCAGCGCGGCAAGGCCGCGCGCGAGAGGAGGAGAGCGGGGCGGTCAGAGCGCCGGAGTTGGCCGCGGACATGGCGGCGTCAACGGTGCGGGGGGGTTGCAGGAGCGGGGCAAGGTGAACGGCGGCGAGCACGGAGGAGTCGGCGACGGGTGGAGCCAACGGAGGGCGTCGCGCGCGTGGCAGACGAGCGGGGCAGCTGGAGCATGCGGGAGTGCGCCCATGGGCGCGGGCGGATGGGTGAGTACGAGCTCTAGTGAGCTCGGCCACGGCGACGTACAACGTCAACGGCGACGGATCCATGCGAAGGAGGAGGGGGTCGACAGAGTGGCTCACCAGCCCTGTAGTGGTGCAAACGCGTGCTCGGGGAGGGCCGTAGTCGCGGGGAGAGGCGGGGACGGCGCTGTCCGGTGAGGGAGAGGACGGGGCGGACGACAGCGAGCTCCGCGCGGCGGTGGCGTCGGGGTCGAAGCGGTGAGGTGACGGTGACGAGGCTCGGCGCGTCGAGGTCGTGAGCCACAGCGGCAGCAGGGCGGCGCTGGGAACTGGTGTCGGTGTCGGGGAGCGCGGGGTCCAAGCGGCGGCGAGGTTGGTTCGATCGGCGCCAGGGGCGCCCGATCTGGATCGAGGGGGGAGGGAAGTGGGGGCGAGTGGGGATGGAACCGACTACGGTTCGGCTCGGGGTGGGTAAGGGGAGTGGGGGGGGGGTGGCCGGTTGGGTCCAGTTGGGCTGGCCGGCTGGGCCGTTTGGCCCAATTTGGCCGGGGGGTATGTGATTTTGTTTTGCCCTTTTCTTTTTATTTATTTACTTTTCTGTTTTATATCATTTTAAACTATTTAGGCCTTTTATAAAAATGTGTTTACTACACCATATTTATCTATGTAATGTTTAGTACAACCCGAACATTTTTATTTTAATGTTTGAATATTTTCATTATTTACCAAACTTTGAATTTGAATTTGTCTTGGTTTCGAACTAACGCGAGATTAGCAACAGTAATTGAGGTGACGTGGCATTATTAGCAGAGGTTACTGTAGCTTGATTATCCGGGCGTCACATTGAGGGATCCAGGTTTGAAGCCTTTGCTCTTCAGGAAGTCTTTGATCGTATCATACCAAGCGCGAGGAGCTTGTTTGAGGCCATACAGTGCTTTGTTTAGCTTGTACACCATATCAGGATGTTTTGGATCTTCATAGCCAGGTGGTTGAGCAACGTACACTTCTTCTTCAATCTTGCTATTGAGGAATGCACTCTTCACATGCATTTGATATAGTAAGATGTTGTGTTGGTTAGCATAGGCTAGCAGTATGCGAATAGCTTCAAGCCTAGCGACAGGAGCAAATGTTTCATCGAAGTCAATTCCTTCAACTTGAGTATATCCTTGAGCCACAAGACGTGCTTTGTTTCTGACGACTTGACCATGCTCATCTTGCTTGTTTTGATATATCCATTTTGTGCCAATAATGTTATGCTTGCGAGGGTCAGGACGCTTGACTAGTTCCCAAACATTGTTCAGCTTGAACTGTTGAAGTTCTTCTTGCATAGCTTGAATCCATTCAGGTTCCATAAAGGCTTCAGCAACTTTCTTGGGTTCTGATATTGACACAAACGAAAAGTGCCCACAGAAATTTGCTAACTGTGTTGCTCTTGAGCGAGTAAGTGGACCAGGTGCATTGATGCTATCAATTATCTTCTCAATTTGTACTTCATTTGCAACACGAGGATGAACTAGACGAAGACCTTTCTCTTGCTGATCATTGTCATCATTGGGAGGATTGTCTTCGGTCTGAGCATTGTCTTCAGGTTGGTTTGGTGCAGAAATGATAAGTTCCTCTTCAGGCTGCGCTTCAGAAGGCATGATTTCACCAGTTCCCATCAGCTTGATAGATTCGCTTGGCGGAGCTTCATCTAGTGTACTTGGCAGGAGCTCTCTTTGTGAACCACTGGTTTCATCAAATTGCACGTCCACGATTTCAACAATTTTGTAGAGATAGAGGTTGAAGACTCTGTAAGAGTGCGAGTCCTTTACGTAACCGAGCATGAAGCCTTCGTGAGCTTTAGGTGCAAATTTTGACTTGTGATGGGGATCCTTGATCCAGCACCTAGCACCAAATACTCTGAAGTAGCTGACATTTGGCTTCTTGCCAGTAAGGAGCTCATAGGATGTTTTGTTCAGAAGCTTATGGATGTAGACACGGTTGATGATGTTACATGCTGTATCAATAGCTTCAGGCCAGAACTTTCTTGGTGTCTTGTACTCGTCGAGCATTGTTCGAGCCATCTCAATGAGGGTTCTGTTCTTGCGCTCTACAATGCCATTTTGCTGAGGTGTGTATGGAGCAGAAAACTCATGAGTGATTCCCATTGTATCCAGATAAAGATCAAGCCCAGTGTTCTTGAACTCAGTGCCGTTGTCACTTCTGATATGCTTGATCTTGACGCCATAATTGTTCATGGCTCGATTGACGAAGCGTCTGAAGACATCTTGCACTTCAGTCTTGTAGAGAATTATGTGCACCCATGTATATCTTGAGTAGTCATCAACAATGACGAAGCCATAGAGAAAAGTTGTTGTTGTGAGGGTAGAGTAGTGAGTAGGGCCAAATAAATCCATGTGTAACAGCTCGAAGGGTTGAGATGTCGTCATGATTGTCTTCGAGGGGTGCTTTGCCCTAGTCATCTTTCCAGCTTCGCAGGCACCACACAAATGATCCTTCTTGAACTTGACACCCTCAATGCCTATGACATGCTTCTTC
Organism: Triticum aestivum; assembly: GCF_018294505.1. Taxonomy (NCBI): domain Eukaryota; kingdom Viridiplantae; phylum Streptophyta; class Magnoliopsida; order Poales; family Poaceae; genus Triticum; species Triticum aestivum. The sequence continues at coordinate 98,824,514 of NC_057813.1, read as the reverse complement.
TTGAAGAGTGTGTGTAAGTTCCTCATGCCAGCATGCCCCAGCCTCCGATGCCAGAGCCAGCATTCTGAAGCTTTTGCAAGAAGACATACGACAAGCTGTGGACCTGCTTGCTTTTACTAGTGTCAGCAAATGTGATGTGACTCTTGTCTGATGGACGTAAGGTTGAGTCCATGAGAAGACTTCAATCACCATTCATATGATTAGTGCATCCGCTGTCCATAATCCACTCTGAAGCATGAGGTGTCATACCCTATAGTGCAGTTAGCAGGATAGGCTTCACAAAGAGTGTTGTGAAGCATAAGCATTTGACGCACACAAGGATTATGACAACTTAGATCAAGGTTAGAACTCATAGTATGACTGGTAAGCGATTCACATGTGAAATACATAGTAAGACCATTTTATCATGCATCCCTTAATGTGTTTTAGGTCCCAAGAAATAGTATCGGACGCCTTTGATTGCAGGCTGGAGACCTTATTCTGCAAAAGAAAGTTAATTCTTCTTCACCACCCACATCTTCAGGGGTGGCTTAGAAGCAATGAGTCTAAGTGCAGCATCTGAGAATTTTGGCCTTAAAGCCCTAGCAAATAGCCTCTAAGCAGAAAAGTTCTTAGTTTTATGAACATAGAGGTTTGAAGACACACGCTCATATTCATAAGTTTGAGTACGATTTCCCTGCAAAACATTGGCGTTAGGGTGACTCAGGTGAGTCCTGTATCTGTATGAAGCCTTTGGGTCATATGAAGCCATAGGTCTGGGGTTTGTCTTCTTCCTTGGTGGTGTCATGATGACATTCACATGAAGATTCTCAATACACTGCTTAGGTACCCAGATCTTCTTCATAGGTGGTCCATTCCTGCAGTTAGTACCAATATACCTGGCAAACACTTCACCATTTTGATTTTTGAATAGTTTATAGTTTGCATCAAAGGATTCATCAATGATAATAGGATTACACAGGTAAAGCCAGATAAGGTGGATGGATCCACTGAAGGTCCCTTTGCAGCAACCCATGTGGTTTTGGGATACTGCTCAGGCTTCCAGTAGGAACCATCAACATTCATTTTCCTCTCGAACCCAACACCCTCTTTCCTAGGGTTTCGGTTCAGAATCTTCTTTTTGAGGACATCACAAAGTGTCTGATGTCCTTTCAGACTTTTATACATCCCTGTTTCAAGCAATGTCTTCAACCTAACGTTTTCATCAGCAATAGTAGTGGTATCCTCCGTAGAGGGGTTAGTTTCCACATCAGTAGTTGAAGACAATGCAACAGTAGCAGCAGTGGAACATTCAGCAATAGAGGTAGCGTTATCACGCTCAATGCATTTTAGACAAGGTGGTTCATATCCATCCTGTGTAACGCTGATTTGTTGAGAAAGTAATGAATCGCGCTCCTTCTGAAGATCTCCATAGTCCACTCTTATCTTTTCAAGATCTTGCTTTCTTTGAAGACATTCAGAAGAAAGCTTCTCATGATCAGACAAGAGAGCATTATGTTGATCTTGAAGGGCGTCAAACTTGGAATGAAGTCTCTGAAGACTCTCAGCCAATGCTTTTGACTGATCCATTTCTTCACCCAACATGTCATCGCTCTTACTAAGCATGTTTTGAACCTTTCCAGGGCTCTTTGTTGTTTAGTGGCAAGGGAAGCAAGTTTGACATAGCTGGGGCCAAATTCATCACCTGATTCATCATCACTAGTTTCAGAGAGGTAGCGTTCAGTTATCTTAGCACCCCCTGCCATGAGGCATGGTGAAGATGAAGACGATTCAGGTGGAAAGGTCATCTCTTTAAGAGACTCCATGTAGTCCTCAAACCAAGGATCATGACGATTAAGATGACCTTCATAGACCTCAGAAAGCCGGTCCCAGATTAGCTTCGCATGATTGAGGTGCATGACGTTCCTGAACTGATTTCAGGACAGACAGGAGCAGATGACATCCTTTGCTGTGAGGTTCAGTAGAGTGTACTTGCGAATGTCATCAGCCTCCGCCATCTTGCATAGATCGGTAAGACCAATTTTAGTGACGGTCCACAGTTCGCTATCCATAGCCATGAGTCGCTTCTTCATCATGGCCTTCCACCGAGGATACTCATGACCATCAAAGGTGGGGCAAGATACATTCCTCAATCCTGCAGTCGACATAGCTAAACTCCAGTTGGTTAAACCGAATCACACAGAACAAGGGAGTACCTTGCTCTGATACCAATTGAAAGTGCTAGTTATCGACTAGAGGGGGGGTGAATAGGTGATTTTTATCAAAGTCTTCAAAATGTGGAAGTTTCGAAGACAAACAATAGAAATGACCAAATTGATATGCAGCGGAAGATAAACTCCAACAAGAAAACCATAGTCAAGTATGCAATAATGTGAAAGTACAAAGACTAATAGAAGCTTGGTAGTAAGGATCAGGATGGAAGATAGTATGAAGCCAACCAACGATAGTAGTCAAGCAATGAAGTCAAACAGGTACGACAAATAGGCAATGACTTCACGAAGACAAACTCAAAGTAAAGGGAGGGAGAGGATGGAACCAGTCACTTGTTGAAGACCCAGGATTTGTTGGACCAGTTCCAGTTGCTGTGACAACTGTACGTCTGGTTAGGGAGGCTGAGATTTAACTCAGAAGACTGCGTCTTCACCTTATTCCCCTTGAGCTAAGGACACACAGTCCTCACCCAATCACTCTGGTAAGTCTTCAAGGCAGACTTCCGAACCTTCACAGACTTTGTTCATCGGCGATCCACAATGACTCTTGGATGCTCAGAACGCGACGCCTAACCGGCTGGAGGATACACAGTCCTCAAGTGTAATAAGTCTTCAGGTCACTCAGACAGAAAGACTTCGGTGATGCCTAACACTCTTTGGCTCTAGGTGTTTGGGCTTTGTCCTCGCAAGGATTTCTCTCTCTCGAAGGCTTCGAGGTGGGTTGCTCTCAAACGACAAAAGCCGTGAACTAACTCTGAGCAGCCACCAATTTATGGTGTAGGGGGTGGGCTATTTATAGCCACAAGGCAACCCGACCTGATATGTCCGAAATGACCCTGGTTCACTAAGGAACTGACACGTGTTCCAACGGTCAGATTTCAAACACACATGGCAACTTTACTTAGGCTACAAGCAAAGCTGACTCATCCAGCTCTGGATAAGATTTGCTCTCATTGTCTTCGCTCGAAGACATAGGATTTGGGTTGAGCATCACTTCAGTCATTCTGACTTTATTCACTTGGACCCCACTTAACAGTACGGTGGTTCCTATGACTCAACAAAGAAGAAAAGGAAACAATGAAACAACACAGTCTTCGCGCTCCATAGTCTTCACTCAATGTCTTCTCATGTCATAGTCTTCAATATGAATATCTTCATATAGCACCATTGTCGTCAATGTCTTCATACATTTTTAGGGGTCATCTCCGGTAGGTAAATCGAATCAATGAGGGACACTACCTGCGTTATCCTGCAATTCTCACAAACGCATTAGTCCCTCAACCAACTTTATCGTAATACTCCAAAACCAACTAGGGGTGGCACTAGATGCAGTTACAGACATCCATTTGTCAAATTTCATAATAATAAAATGTAGCAATTGCTAATATTATTTGGACAGACTTAAGTATCGCTACGGGTGAGAAAGTCTCATCGTAGTCAACTCCTTAAACTTGTCGAAAACCTTTCGCAACAAGTCGAGCTTTGTAAATAGTAACACTACTATCAGTGTCCGTCTTCTTCTTGAAGATCCATTTATTTAATATGGCTTGCTGACCATCGGGTAAGTCCACCAAAGTCCACACTTTGTTCTCATGCGTGGATCCCATCTCAGATTTCATGGCCTCAAGGCATTTCACGCAATCTGGGCTCATCATCGCTTCCTCATAGTTCGTAGGTTCATCATGGTCTTGTAACATGACTTCCAAAATAGGATTACCGTACCACTCTGGTGCGGATCTTACTCTGGAAGACCTACGAGGTTCGGTAGCAACTTGATCTGAAGCTTCATGATCATCATCATTAGCTTCCTCACTAATTGGTGCAGAAATCACTAGAACTGATTTCTGTGATGAACTACTTTCCAATAAGGGAGAAGGTACAGTTACCTCATCAAGTTCTACTTTCCTCCCACTCACTTCTTTCGAGAGAAACTCCTTCTCTAGAAAGGATCCATTCTTAGTAACAAAGATTTTGCCTTCGGATCTGTGATAGAAGGTGTACCCAACAGTTTCCTTTGGGTATCCTATGAAGATGCACTTCTCCAATTTGGGCCGAGCTTATCAGGTTGAATCTTTTTCACATAAGCATCGCAGCCCCAAACTTTAAGAAACGACAACTTTGGTTTCTTGCCAAACCACAGTTCATAAGGTGTCGTCTCAACGGATTGCGATGGTGCCCTATTTAACGTGAATGCAGCTGTCTCTAATGCATAACCCCAAAACAATAGTGGTAAATCAGTAAGATACATCATAGATCGCACCATATCCAATAAAGTGCGGTTACGATGTTCGGACACACCATTACGCTATGGTGTTCCATGTGTCTTGAGCTGTGAAACTATTCCACATTGTGTTAAATGAAGGCCAAACTCATAACTCAAATATTGTCCTCCACGATTAGGTCGTAGAAACTTTATTTTCTTGTTACGATGATTTTCCACTTCAGTCTGAAATTCTTTGAACTTTTTAAAATTTTCAGGTTTATGCTTCATTAAGTAGATATAACCATATCTGCTCAAATCATCTGTGATGGTAAGAAGATAACGATACCTACCACGAGCATGAATACTCATTGGACCGCATACATTGGTATGTATTATTTCCAACAAGTCAGTAGCTCATTCTATTGTTCCGGAGAACGAAGTTTTAGTCATCTTGCCCATAAAGCACGGTTCGCAAGCATCAAATGATTCATAATCAAGTGATTCCAAAAGTCCATCTTTATGGAGTTTCTTCATGCGCTTTACACCAATATGACCCAAACGGCAGTGCCACAAATATGTTGCACTATCATTATAAACTTTGCATCTTTTGGCATCAATATTATGAATATGTGTATCACTACGATCAAGATTCAATAAACCATCAACATTGGGTGTATGACCATAGAAGTTTTTTATTCATGTAAGCAGAATAACAATTTATTCTCTGTGTTAGATGAATAATTGTATCACAATAAACATGATCTAATCATATTTATGCTCAACACAAACACCAAGTAGTCATCATATTGAGCTAGCAAAATGTTCATAACCATCAAGCAGCCTGCGCTGGCCGGCCCCTCTCTCTCTCCACTAGGGCCCATCGAGGCCCATTAGTTCCTCGGGGGGTTCCGGTAACCCTCCGGCACTCCGGTTTTATCTGAAACTTCTCCGGAACACTTCCGGTGTCCGAATATAGTCGTCCAATATATTAATCTTTATGTCTCGACCATTTTGAGACTCCTCGTCATGTCCGTGATCACATCCGGGACTCCGAACAATCTTAGGTACAACATATCACATAAACTCATAATACCAATCGTCATCGAACGTTAAGCGTGCGGACCCTACGGGTTCGAGAACTATGTAGACATGACCAAGACACGTCTCTGGTCAATAACCAGTAGTGGAACCTAGATGCTCATATTGGTTCCTACACATTCTCAACATACGTTGTTCCCTTGTCATCGGTATGTTACTTGCCCGAGATTTGATCATCGGTATCTCAATACCTAGTTCAATCTCGTTACTGGAAAGTCTCTTTACTCGTTCTGTAATACTTCATCCTGCAACTAACTCATTATTCACAATGCTTGCAAGGCTTATAATGATGAGTATTACCGAGAGGGCCCAGAGATACCTCTCAGAAACACGGAGTGACAAATCCTAATCTCGATCTATGCCAACCTAATAAACACCTTCAGAGACACCTGTAGAGCACCTTTATAATCACCCATTTACATTGCGACGTTTGGTAGCACACAAAGTGTTCCTTCGGTATTCGGGAGTTGCATAATCTCATAGTCTGAGGAACTTGTATAAGTCATGAAGAAAGCAGTAGCAATGAAACTAACACAATCATTATGCTAAACTAACGGATGGGTCATGTCCATCACATCATTCTCCTAATGATGTGACCATGTTCATCAAATGACAACACATGTCTATGGCTAGGAAACATAACCATCTTTGATAAATGAGCTAGTCAAGTAGAGGCATACTAGGGACTATAGGTTTTGTATATCTATTCACACATGTACTAAGTTTCCAGTTAATACAATTATATCATGAATAATAAACATTTATTATGAATTAAGGAAATAAATAATAACTTTATTATTGCCTCTAGGGCATATTTCCTTCATGCACTATTAAAGGAAACTCTACTTCATGCAGACTAATCCATGTCTGGGTTGAATAAGCAAAGGAAGGGAGACTGTACTGTCCAAGAGGGTAGGCATCGAACCCGCATCTAGGTTGAAAAGGGGAAAATCAGTAGCTAAGGAACGAGTCTGGTGTCTCTTGGTTGAAGAAGGGTAGAAAGGCATGATAACATAATAGAGAATGACCAGGTCAATCGGTTTGTTGTCCTCAGATAGGAAAAAGGTGGCTAAAGAGAAAAAAATGGGACTTAGTCCACATATGCTACCTAGATATTTGTTGCTATGAGAAACCATACCTCCCTCACCACTCTATGTGTCCATGGAGGTACATCATACTGGTGCGCCCACTGTCCGAATGGGCCTCTCATGCTCGCCACTTTTTTGCTGTTAGTATAATGCTAGCGGTCAAGTCAAGCAATGCTACCGCTAAAGAGATGCCACATTTAACTAATGCCGCACTCAGTCTAATGCCACCGATAAATTTAAGAAATGCCATTTAATGTCACTAGATTATTTCAGGGTTAGTTGTTGATTGTGGATGTATTAAAGATTTTTCAGCTAAGGCATTCTAATGCTGTTGCTCAACCAGTATACCAAAGATGAATCTTGTTACTACCTTTAGATTTTTGCACTATTAATGCTTATAGATTACATACCTCACTTTCATGAGATAAGTCAACTTTTTTTGTACAGTGTCAAGAGGAAAGGTCAAGAGTGGGCACCTCCTCCTCCGGTTGTTCTCTTGATTTGTTTGATCAAGTTTTTATGTTTGACCGATTATCAAGATTGGGATAGCAATTTTTAGGTCCCCTCGAGTTCGAAATGATATTTACCTTGAAGGTACATGGTTTGCAATTTTTTATACTGTCATTAGTTAATAATGCTAGTTACCTTCAGACTTTTGTATTTGGTTTAATGCTCTTGCACAACTAGTATACCAATGCTGACACTTGTTACCTTTACATTTTGCATTGTTAATTCTTATAGAAATCATCCAATGCAAGAGCTGATGGAAATTTGTTCAGTAAAACCATTGTACTGTACCCTGTAATAAAATAACTACTCTACTGTTGCACTAGCCACTGGATTAGTGTATATTTGTACTATTCGAATGTTGTTGCATTAGCGTATGGACATATATAAAGTGTGGCAAGCTTTCCCAGATATGTGCTCAAGAAAACTACCAGCTGTTTTTCTAAATACTAGACATTTGGGTACTTTATATTGAACTGCGAAAACGTCTTATATTAAGGAACATAGGGTGTAGAGTTCACTCAAATTATCCCGGTAAAGCTAGTCACACCTTTGTTAAAATTAATGTTCATTATGTTATCAGAGGAGGTCTGTATGTTTGTATCTAATGCCTGTCGACTACATACCTGACATCATGATGTAATGTTAAGTCATTTCCTTTTGTACAGTGTCACTGAATTATCAAGGCGGTGATGGCATTTTATTTTATTTGAATCGCACAAAATATGCTTAAAAGAAGTGGAAAGGTCAGGAATGGCTCAATTTTTCAGAAAAAACTATGTATGCCTTCCTGACATCAACCGTTGTTGCCTTATTTATTCCTTGAAACATGTGGTTAGAAACAATCTTGCTACCTTTTCCCATTAAGAAATTGGAATACTTATATTTGCGAGTCTATGCTTCAACTAGTGCCACTTTTATAGTAATCACACTTTCAATATCTATGCAAACAGGGATGCTCGATTTTAGTGGAACTACACAAAAAGTCCAAATGGTTCAACATTAGGACCATGTTTCCTTCCAATCATTTATATCCAATTGGTGGCACTATGAGTTGTTCATTATGAAGGTAAATGGTTTCCTACTATCTTGCTACTCTTTTTGTACTATCATTAGATAGTAATACTAGTGGTTTCATGTGAATTTATTGGCAGGGTGGACCTACATTGGAGGTGCAGGATAGGATTCAATGATTAGATGCTCAATTTTGGTTGTACCGATTTCACCTCTTCCATCACTACGAACATGGATATCCTTGGTCTAATGAAGAATAGGCGCTATATTTCTGCTCTGAACCAGCAAATCAATTCAGTATGAAATTGTCCAGGGCAAAACATAATTGTATCAAATTGTCCAGTGCAAAACATGACAGATGCTAAGCGGAAGAGACGTGTTTAAACCGAAAATACAAGGTGGCGTATATGTTTACTAGTTGCTTGATATTTGTGCAGACAGAGATGTCTGCCCGTTGCTATTTGGCAAACAAATAAAGTGACTGCAATTTGGTTTAAACTGCACAAGAGAATAGTATAGTCACTGCATGCAGTGCCATTTGAAAATAGACACAGAAAGATTGGATAGTCACTTCATGGACTGCAGAAAAGTAGTACTATACTATTTATTGGCCAACTCTAGGTGCTTCATTGCTTTGGTCTGATTATACAATGGGCGTCATTTTGCCTAAGTTAAAGTTTGTATTTCGAAAATAGTCTCACCGAGTGATCGAGAGAAGACCAAATCATATTGTAGTGGATGTTCCTCCATCATGTGTGGTTCATTCTCATGGTTCTAGCTGCTGGTGAAACCACTTACATTTGCAAGAGGAATTGTAGACTTCACAAACAAATTTGTCTTTTACTCTGTACTGAATGTTGGCCAAGAGAAGCATCCATGTTAGTAGGAAGAACAGATGTTTTTTCCAGATCTTTGCTTTTGGAGCTACATATTTGTATATGATCCGTGAATCATTGAGATGCATTAACATGTTGATCTTATCTATGGGCATCATACTAGTTGGTTTTGAATTTAGGCTACTAATGTGAACATATTACAATGCCAGGCCTGTGAGTCTCGTGTGAACATTTCAAACGGATCGGCTCTTACTGCTGTGCACAACATGATCCATATTTTTGTGTTCTCAGTGTTTACAAGTTACTAACAGTTCCTTATTTCTGTTTGCTCAGCGTTTAGCTACTCCTACTAATGCGCTCCTGGTAGTTTTAGTTGTGACGCAAGATCCGAAGTGGCAATTTTTGAATAAAAATGCCTACCTCTGAAGAAACTGACAAGCTGCTCTGAAGAAAATGCCATGCGAATATGAAGAAACTGCCAGCAAAAACGTTCGCAAATGCCTTATCTCCTAGTGGACATTCATCAGCTAATGCAATCATACACGTACACCATCCGACCTACTCGATCCTACACGTACACTATCCGACCTACTCGATCCTACACGGATAAATAGCGGATCACGCACGTACTACCTCCTTTCTGGTTTACAGGGCTCAGTTCAAAAAATGACCTACTCGATCCTACACGAATAAATAGCGGATCACACACGTACTACCTCCTTTCCGGTTTGTAGGGCTTAATTGAAAAATCTCAACAACCAAGGTAGATGATGAGTGGTGGAATCATTTTTGACAAGCAGGGAGTATCTCATCTGGATGATTCGAGTGCACTCGTTTGACCGTCATGCCGGCGTGCGACCCAGCACGGACGGGACGCACCACTGACGGGATGGGACGATACAGTCATAATTTTAGTTTTTCTAGTTTTCCACGCCAAGCTGGCGTGCTAAGCCATGCCTGCTTATGCATTGAATTTCGATGACTGCGATGACTGTCGCGTTTCCCGTGACATGCTGGTTCGCCTACCTTCCGCCTATAATTACTGTTTCCCGGCCTTCTTCGGTGGCACCATCACCCAACTCGCCCTATCCTCATAAGCCCCCACCGACATCGCTTGCCACTTATCCTCGCTCTCGCCACATCCGCCATGCCCCCGCCCGTCCGCGGTAGGCGACGCCAGATGCGGTCACCGCCGAAACTAGTGTTCAGTTTTTCACGGAAGGCATACGGAGGGAGGAGGCATTCTATCGGTCTTTAGATGGCAATGCGGAGTATGAGGAGTTGTTGGAGCGCGACCGCCTGGCGAAGGAGCAACGTATCGCCGATTTGCGCCGCCAGCGTGACATGGAGCAGCAGCACACCAACGCTCTAAGTCACGATCAGAGAGCCCGCAACTGGGCCAACTACGTGGAGGCTGGCGCCCGACAAATAGCCCTGGAGGTTGTCGCACACGCACGCGTTCGCGATGCTGAATTTTACTACCAGCTCGTCAAGTGGGTTTCCCGCTTAGAAGCCGAAGCTTCGGTGGACCACGCCGGCATGGAAAGGGCCAACGCGCATGAGCAACACACCCTATCGCACCTCTGGCAATTTCGAGGCAAGGCAGAAGACGCCGGTGCCTGTGTTTAGTGTGCACCGCAGATGGCGGCCGACATCGTCTAGTTAGCTAAGAGTAAGTTAGTACTTGTACACTACTAGAGTATTAGTGGGAGTAGATAGTTAACTTGGCTATGATGGTTGTCAACGTGGAAGTTCAGTACTCTATATCTGGATCAGACCTGTTACTTTGCTCTGAATGTTGAACTTTCCGTTTGAACATATAGAATGGGCTGTTATTTTTTTAAATGAGTTGTATTTGTCCGCCACGGGTTTAGAGTCTGACTTGTGGGCCTACCAGGTTGACGCGTACACAATCAGGAGATGATTGTACGTGGAGAGGATGACAGCAGGGACCCACCAAGGTCATGCCAGTACGCAAGCAAGTGCCTCCTTATTTCAAGCCAATAAAAAATGGCTCCTCCTAATGGATTTTTGACATCTGGGTCCCATGCCATTGTCAACGTAGTCAATAAACGAGAGAATTGCACAACAAGCGGCTAACACCAGGGACCCAGCAGCTCGTCCAGTTATTTTTGTTTTGGGTTAATTTGATAAATGCCACTCCAAATCTAGTGATTCCCAGAAATACCACTGCAATTTCCAAACTTTGAAAAATGCCATTTCATGCCATTTCCAGTGGCATTTTTCGAAGTCTGGAGTGGCGTTTTTCAATGTTTGCAAATTGCAGTGGCGTTTTTTAAAGTTTGCAAAAATTGCAGTGGCATTTTTCAAAGTTTGGAAATTGTAGTGGCATTTTTATGAATCGCGATAATTGGAGTGGCATTTATCTAATTTGTTTTTGAGACAGAAGCAGGGTGTCAACTTGTAGCGACCAAACCTCAAACAGTCTAGTCTCTGTGCATCAGTCTCTCAAAGAATGTCTCAAAGAGAACTTACTACAATAATATGGCTTAAGGCCATCTAAAAACGATAACAGCGGAAGGCTTGGAAGATAAAGTGAGTCCATCAACTCCAACGGCATAGCTGAGTGAAAGATCACGACCTAAGGCACCTTACTCGTCGTCTGAAAAGTCTGCAACATGAACGTTGCAGCCCGAAAACGGGTCATCACATGGAATATGCTGGCAATGTAACACAAGAGAGTAATGAACAAAAATAATTGCTATCACTACATGCATATATGGCTAGTGGATGTCACAGCCCCAGTTCTGGCCTTGCCTGTCTTGCATAAGCCTCCATGCATCATGTCTAAATTTTTATGAAACTTTGAAATGGGGGCTGATAAACCCTAGCAGCAAATGAAATTCAACTAGGGTCTAAATAAAATCATTTTCACTAAACCCAAAATGCCCTTCTAAAATGTTCATCATCTTTGCCTTGGTCCAGAACCTCTCACAAAAATGGTGCACATTTTACTAGGACAACATAGGGTCACTGAATTAAATCATATAATACTTGCATTTGGGCATTTAAATGCTATAGAATATTTTAAATGTCCAAATATTCATGAACTGAAATGTTTACTGTAGGATATATCCCGAACAGTGGTCATGAGCAGTTTCATGAATTTTGGTATTGTTTTAATATTTTAATTAAAGCCACAAAGTTGCAGAATAATAGAAAACAGGAAATAATAAAAAGGAAAGGAACTTACCTGGCAAAGCCCACCTGGCCTGGTACTGTAGCAGCCCAGCTGGGCAAATCCAGCCCAGCCCACCAGGGCTCCTCCCTGTCGTCTTCCACCTCCTGCCAGTAGGCAGGAGGGCATGTGGCCGCCGTGCACGCACACGCGCCCCGGTCACCTGCTGCTTGCCGCTTCTCCCCGGATGCCCCGGAGATGCCACGCACACCCCTGGCCTCTCTCTCACTCTCCCTGGACCTTTCCCCCTCCTCTGCTCTCTCTCTCGCGCAGCCCGAACGGGTTCGTCGCCGCCGCCCGCCATAGCCGTGCCCACCGTGCTCCCCTCGCCTCGCTGCTGTGTCCTAGAGCTCCGCCCCATCGCCTTCTTCGTCTTCGTCAAGCCACGCAGCTGGGGGCGCCCTACTTCGACCTCGTTGCCGCCGTTTTCAACCGCGAGCGCCCGAGATCGCCGGTGCCCGTTCGTCATCTGCGACTCGTCCCCGAGCCCGTTGAGCTTCTCCCCCGACCCCTTGTGAGCTCCTTCACCCTCCCCTATGCTCGCCCCCCATCCGTTTCTCTTCGCTAGCCCGATTCCGCCAGAGACGAGAGCTCATCGCCACCGGCCATGATGCCGCCGTCGTTTTAGCCACCACAACTCGCGCCTAAGCGCATCAACGCGTTCAGTGCCTTCCCAGGAGCATGCCACTCCCACCAGCTCCTCCTCCCAAGCACCCTAACGCTGAGCTCAAACTAACCCGAACTCTGGCCGCCGTCGAGGTCGACGCCGTGCTCAACTCCGGCCACCTCGCGCCCTCCCACTGCCACCGGTAGATGTGCGCGAGCTCCAGCTAGCCGTAGAGACCAACCGCGGCTCAAACCGCAATCTGTAGGCGAAACCCGAGCCTCGCCGCCGCCTCTGCTCGTCGCCGGCGGCTAAATGCCGGCCTAAGAACTAATTAGTATTAAGCTAATGATCGCAGACTCACAGACATGCGGGCCCCACTGCTTAATTAACTCTGGTTTAGCTTTTGTTTAGGTTAAACTAACCACACGGGCCCCACAGGTCAGTTTGACCCGGCCACGTCACACATTGACCGACTCCACACGTCAGTGCTGACTTGCTGACATAGCTTTTGATCTAACCCCACCTGTCAGTGACCCAGACAGCACTGTGTGACTGACCAGTGGACCCCACTGGTCAGGTTTGACCTGGTCAGCCGCAGTTGACCTTCTGACGTCACAGTGACGCAATGCTGACGCAGTTAATAATTTCCTAGATTTAAAATAATTTAGAAAATCCAAAAAATTGCCTAAACTTCTAAAAATCATAGAAATTCAACCGTAACTCCAAATGAAATAATTTATATATGAAAAATGATCAGAAAAATCCAATCTATCCACCTGTACCATTTTCATGCATGAAAGAACAACTTAGGGCTGCTGTTTAGGCCAAATATTATAATGGCATTTAAACCTTCACATATGGATCAGGTCAAAAAAAACCTTCACATATGGAGTTTGAATTTGAACCTAGGGTTCAAACCAACTTCATTTAACCTGCTGCTAGTTGCATTAGCTCAAACCACAGCATATTGCCATGTCATGATCATGCATCATATTGTGCATTGCATTGATGGTGTTTCCTTCTGTGTTGCCGGTGTTTGTCCCTTCTTAGTAGACGACGTACCGACGATGAGTTCGATGACACCGATGAAGAACTATATTATCTTCAGAAGTGCCAGGCAAGCAAAACCTCCCTTGTTCATTCCGATACAATCCCACTCTCTCGCTCCTGCTCTCTCTTACTGCATTAGGACAACAACAACATATTTGTTACTTGCTGCGGTAGCTGAACCCCTTATCCTCTGCATGACCTGTCATTGCCACAGTAAATAGATGAAACCCACTAGCATGAGTAGGAGTTGTTTGAGCCCTGATGTGCCTACTCATTCATGTTTGTTTGTCATGCCTGCTACTGCTTAGAGTTGAGTCAGGTCAGATTCATCGGGGATGAATTGGAGGTGTGTAAACATGTCCTACTGTGTGTGAGCTAAGTGTGTGAACACGATTTGGTAAAGGTAGCGGTGAGAGGCCATGTAGGAGTACATGGTGGGTTGTCTCATTGCAGCCGTCCTCAGGAACTGAGTTCTATGTTTGTGATCCATGAACAATTACTACCACGCATTGGAATGCTTAAGTGCCCCTCTCGACTTATTAATCAACCTGATCTCTGTCCAGGAGTTGCAACTAGTTTCTGGTGTTTGTAGGTAGTGTTAGTAGTCTACCAAGTGGCACCCGGTACAGGTGGGCTTGGGACAGACTAGGCACAGTGGCACGATGTACCTAGTGGCACCCGGATGGTGGGCTTGGGAACCCTGCTCACATCGTTTGGGGCCGTGAGCGACACCCCGGCCGGATCTCCTTGCGGATGGAACCCGAATAGGCGATAAACCTAGACGAGAGACTTGTGTGGTTAGTCAGGTCGTGGACGACTCCCTTGCCAGGCTTCCGCTTGAAGGTTGCTGAGATAAACGAGGTGTACATGGCGGTAAGTGGCGAGAGCGTGTGTGAAGAAGTACACCCCTGCAGGGTTAATATGATCTATTCGAATAGCCGTGTCCGCGGAAAAGGACTTCTGGGTTGCCTATACAGTTCATAGACAAGTGAAAGTGGATACTCTAAAATGCGCAAGATAAGCGTGAGTGCTATGGATGACGTTCTCATAGGGAGACGGGAGCGGACCCATAGTGGTGTATTGATATGGTGAATATGTGGACTCGTGCGCGCAACCTCAAAAGAGTTACTTGTAGTCGTAGTTCAGGATAGCCACCGAGTCAAAGCTGGCTTGCTGCAGTTAAACCCCACCATCCCCTTTGTTGATAATGATGCATATGTAGTTAGTTCTGATGTAAGTCTTGCTGGGTACATTTGTACTCACGTTTGCCTATTTTATGTTTTGCAGAGAGACTTCAGTCTCATTAGTAGTTCCTCGTGGACTTCGACGTTTAGCTTGTTACCTCAGCTACGATCTTGTGCCCTCGGCAGGATCTGGTAGATAGTCAGGCTTCGCAGCCTTTTTCATTTGTAGATGTCTGTACTCAGACATGTTAAGCTTCCGCTTGTGCTTTGACTTGTATGCTCTGAATGTTGGGTCGTGAGACCCATGTTTGTAATATCTCGCTCCTTGGAGCCTATTGAATAAATACTTGAGTTCTAGAGTCATATTGTGATGCCATGTTGTATTTGCACATATCGAGCATATTGTGTGTATGTTATTGAAATGCTTGGTATGTGTGGGATCTGACTATCTAGTTGTTTATCCTTAGTAGCCTCTCTTACCGGGAAATGTCTCCTAGTGCTTCCACTAAGCCATGGTAGCTTGCCACTGCTCCGGAACACTTAGGCTGGCTGGCATGTGTCCTTCTTTGTTCCTATGTCTGTCCCTTCGGGGAAATGTCACGCGATGAATACCAGAGTCCTGTTAGCCCGCTACAGCCCGGTTCACCGGAGTCCTGCTAGCCCAGTGCTACAGCCTGGATCCACTCGGTGATGACCGACACGTTCGATGCTGGGTCATGGATGCCTGTCCCTGTAAGTTTGTGCCACTTTGGGTTTATGACTAGCCATGTCAGCCCGGGCTCCTTATCATATGGATGCTCGCGACACTATCATATACCTGTGCCAAAAGGCACAAACGGTCCCGGGCAAAGGTAAGGCGACACCCGTGGGAATACCGTGCGTGAGGCCGCAAAGTGATATGAGGTGTTACATGCTAGATCGATGTGGCATTGAGTCGGGGTCCTGACAGCTTTGGTATCAAAGCTTGACTGCCTGTAGGATTACCAAGACAAACTGGTCGAAGTTGAGTCTAGAAATTCTTTAGTTATATAAGGGAATTGATTGTGGGATGGAACGTAAGGCTCTTTTACTCCTTTACCTTATGCCCTTCTGATCATCATATCTTTTATACGGGGTTAAGGAACTAGGCTATCTCTTCTTTCTATCAGGATCATGTGTTACTAATCTGTAGACTTGTAAGATTGTTGGATTTAAGCCCAGTTCAGTTTCTAATACCTCTATGTGCTCATAGTTGATATCGGAACATTGATATTGTGCCTCTGAGTGACCATGCCACAATTTTTCTAGCATGTCTCCAATCTTTTTGAGCATTTACAGCCGTTATGCTGTCCGAGTCATCCCAGGTTTCTAAACAATCTGATGCATTTGCAAATCCTTTCCCTCTGGTTTTGATGTTCTTTTGGGCCAGGTTAACCACACTAACTAGTGTGTTGAGGTACTTCATTGCCTCGGTATATATGTTGGAGCTATTATTATGACCTAGGTATCTTAGGGGATCACCTAGTAATCTAGCCATGTTTAGTGTTTCGAATGTGATCATTCTGGCCATCATTCTCGAAAGCATCCCGTGATGCAATTTAATTAGTAGGTATTCTATTCCTGGGTTCTTGAACCCGAGATTCAACCTACTTATTTCATGTTGATAGTGTTTGCTAGTTCCTTTAGGATATTAGTAACCTTTGCAATAGTCCTCGAGGTTCGTGGTATTTCTTCTTCCAAATACCATGGACTACTTATGGCAGAAGTTCCATCATTGAACCGAAAGATCACAACCAGAGTGCTCTTGGCGAGTTCTCTACTCTATATTGTGACTCTGCCAGATCTACCTTCTCCGCATGGGTTATCCGGAAGAAACCTGTTGAACTTGGTTTGACATACTAATCTATGCATCCACAACTCAGAAAGTTATATGTTCCTTGAGTTGTCCCTCTTTAGTTGTCTTCTGACCTTCGCCTATCAATTGATAGTCAAGAGTATGCGTGCATTCGTTCATTGGTGCCTATCATTCTTTGGTCCGTCAAGCCAATCTAGTTTAGAATGACTAGGAGAAACAAACTCCAGTACCTCATCCATATCCAGGATTGGGTCAAAGCAGTTGCGCTCCGCAGATCAAATACTAATCCAGCTTTTGTTTTGCTCCACCTTGGAGTATTACCATCTTTATATCAAGAATATCATGGGAATTGCACACCATCCTATGAACTCTTGATACAGTGATACTCTCTCCATCATTATTCATTTCTCGGTTCCCGGGTTGTTGCAACCAGAATGTCGACAAGTGAATCGTGATGTGTGAAATCAATACTCCTAGCAACCTTGTTGCTTGGTAGTTAAAGGACAATAATTTCATTCTTAGCGTGTTGGTTCTTGAATCATCATTCTAAGACTGATCGTGCTACCTAGTCCTTATTTCCGGTGCACTCTTCAATCAATGAGTTAGGATTATTCAATCCCTTGCTTATTTGATCATCTCGTCTCGCCCTGAAAAGCAAGATTGTTCTCGAGCCTAGTGACATATCGGTGGTTCGTGATTTTCTGAATATCTTCTCGGAAGTATCACCATGTCGTCACCTGACCGCTATGTTGAGTTCGTGATCAAGTTGGGTTTTCTGTAAACCACCCTTTCTCCAAGAATCTGTGTTGGATACCCCTGAGCTAGTTAGTCACACCAAACAACAACTTGGAGAGTTGGATGATAAAAGCTTGCCTAGCTTAGCTCATTTTAAGGGATATCTTGTATGTGTGTTGAAGAAAGATGGTATTCTCATCGATTGGTCCCTGTGATCAGTTGTTGAACCTATTGTCGTATAAAAACTTTGATTTGGGTGTGGGCTATCCTCAAATCAAGTAAGAACCAACGATGCTCGTAATGTTGTCTTATTCGTGGTTGAACCCTCGAGCATACACCATTACATCTTTTGGTCTGACCAATACTATCACCTCGTTCACCTAATTATGGAATTCCATTTATATGGAAACCTTGATGAATTGTTGTTGAGCTCATCGACAACATCCTGATCTCCTCCATGATTTTGTTGAACATTAAAGCTAGTGTTGGAATTTTTTTGAAAGCATTTCTTCAAGCTAGCTCATGAAGCATATGTTTGTATGAAAGAAGTGGCTTCCTCTAAATTCATGTGCATTTGATGCAAGTTGCCGCCATGAATTCGAGAAAGCTTGTTTTTGCTTCCTCTGGGATCATCCCAAGTTAGTCACGCATATGTGCAAAGTACTCTATGGTTTGGTAGGTTGGCCGCCTCCACTCCATATGTGTTCCTAGCACACCAAGCCACTGATTGATTTGTTCGAGGAAAAGGAGTTGCTGTGCAAATACTAGTTCATGCACAGGATTCAAATATCCTCGATGATGGTTCCCCACCTGAACTCGGTACTGTTTTATTATAAGACTACTACGTGGTCATGCTTGTCTGGACAACATGTTCACATGTTTGTAGCAGAACCAACTCATGTTTTGGAGCTTACTACCGTAGTACATTTCCCGAGAATCTCGCAACGTCGTCTCGTCGATTGTGTTGCAAACTTTCATTTTCCTTTCTAGACTTGATGAGTCTGGAATATCCTTTTACCAACCAGATCTGAATCTCAGGAATATATGATGGTTGGAACTATTCCAAGATCTATGATGTAGGTCCCGACAAGGTTGATGTTGGCCAACACACCTAGACGGAAGATCTATCATTGTAGTATCTTGATTGAGCTATTTGACCATCTTCTCCATGAGGATTTCGTGTGACTTATTCTAGAAGTTGCTCCTTATGGATCCTTTGTGCTCCCGAAGTCAGACCTTACTTGATGGTCATAGTGATGTTTTCAAGCATGATCGTGGTACCTAGAACGTCAAGGAGAACATTAGAAGCGGAGTGCTAAATGTCTCTCGGTCGATCATCCAGATCTCATTTCCTTGGCCTCGCCAAGGTGAAATTTGAGAAAGCGTTGTCTTCCTTTGCATCTGCATTGTCCATCACTATTCATCATGGTAGTAGGGTGTGTTGCCAGGATCCTCGGCACGGATGTTGGTAAGACCTTGATGAATATGGAAATGCTCAAGTTCTTGAAAGCACACTTAGTCACTAGGTTATATCCTTGGTATCAACTGGAATGTGCCTTCCATTTGCCGAGCTGTTCTATAACCATAGTTTCCCTTCCAAACCGAGTGTGCCATTCTTTTGAATTCTTTCAAATGATCATTTGTAAATTGCCTTAGGTTGGTATGAAGAGTTTCAATGATCTATGGATCAAAAGTAATTCCTTTTGCCACTTAAGGGAACAATCCAACGAGCCACCTTCCGTAAGGTGCCCTGTTGTGGTATTAAGGGCAATATATCTCCTCGCTACTCTGAAACTAGTGCACCATCTTATTCAAGCGTGGAATTGTTGTCGTCATCTATTCCTCTCAACCTCTTCCCTAGGTATGTTTTGTGTCTCAACTCAAGAGATGTTGTTATGTCTCACTTCATGAATTGATCGTGAGTTGCTCGATCTATGAGAAGATTGAATCCTGTAGAGTTTATTTCTGTCGTCGTCTTGGATGAAATCTCGAAAGCAAAGATATCAAGATCAAGATGATGATCGAATCAACATTCTTATGGAGCGCAAGTTGGATCGAGAAGCTTGTGTTGGCTTTGTTTCCCCTCTGCCTTCTTACCTCACGTCTTGAATCTCGGGACGAGATTCTTGTTTAGTGGGTGAGCTGTCACAGCCCCAATTCTGGCCTTGCCTGTCTTGCATAAGCCTCCATGCATCATGTCTAAATTTTTATGAAACTTTGAAATGGGGGCTGATAAACCCTAGCAGCAAATGAAATTGAACTAGGGTTTAAATAAAATCATTTTCACTAAACCCAAAATGCCCTTCTAAAATGTTCATTATCTTTGCCTTGGTCCAGAACCTCTCACAAAAATGGTGCACATTTTACTAGGACAACATAGGGTCACTGAATTAAATCATATAATACTTGCATTTGGGCATTTAAATGCTATAGAATATTTTAAATGTCCAAATATTCATGAACTGAAATGTTTACTGTAGGATATATCCCCAACAGTGGTCATGAGCAGTTTCATGAATTTTGGTATTGTTTTAATATTTTAATTAAAGCCACAAAGTTGCAGAATAATAGAAAACAGGAAATAATAAAAAGGAAAGGAACTTACCTGGCAAAGCCCACCTGGCCTGGTACTGTAGCAGCCCAGCTGGGCAAAGCCAGCCCAACCCACCAGGGCTCCTCCCTGTCGTCTTCCACCTCCTGCCAGTAGGTAGGAGGGCGTGTGGCCGCCGTGCACGCACACGCGCCCCGGTCACCTCCTGCTTGCCGCTTCTCCCCGGACGCCCTGGAGATGCCACGCACACCCCTGGCCCCTCTCTCACTCTCCCTGGACCTGTCCCCCTCCTCTGCTCTCTCTCTCTCTCGCAGCCCGAACGGGTTCGTCGCTGCCGCCTGCCATAGCCGTGCCCACTGTGCTCCCCTCGCCTCGCTGCTGTGTCCTAGAGCTCCGCCCCATCGCCTTCTTCGTCTTCGTCAAGCCACGCAGCTGGGGACGCCCTACTTCGACCTCGTTGCCGCCGTTTTCAACCGCGAGCGCCCGACATCGCCGGCGCCCGTTCGTCGTCTGCGACTCGTCCCCGAGCCCGCTGAGCTTCTCCCCCGACCCCTTGTGAGCTCCTTCACCCTCCCCTATGCTCGCCCCCCTCCGTTTCTCTCCGCTAGCCCGATTCTGCCAGAGCCGAGAGCTCATCGCCGCCGGCCATGATGCTGCCGTCGTTTTAGCCACCATAGCTCGCACCTGAGCGCATCAACACGTTCAGTGCCTTCCCAGGAGCACGCCGCTCCCACCAGCTCCTCCTCCCGAGTACCCTAACGCTGAGCTCAAACTAACCCGAACTCCGGCCGCTGTCGAGGTCGACGCCGTGCTCAACTCCGGCCACCTCGTGCCCTCCCACTGCCACCGATAGATGTGCGCGAGCTCCAGCTAGCCGTAGAGACCAACCGCGGCTCAAACCGCAGTCTGTAGGCGAAACCCGAGCCTCGCCGCCGCCTCTGCTCGTCGCCGGCGGCTAAACGCCAGCCTAACAACCAATTAGTATTAAGCTAATGATCGCAGACTCATAGACATGCGAGCCCCGCTGCTTAATTAACTCTGGTTTAGCTTTTGTTTAGGTTAAACTAACCACACGGGCCCCACAGGTCAGTTTAACTCGGCCACGTCACACGTTGACCGACCCCACACGTTCTGTGCGGACTTGCTGACATGGCTTTTGATCTAACCCCACCTGTCAGTGACGCAGACAACACTGTGTGACTGACCAGTGGACCCCACTGGTCAGATTTGACCTAGTCAGCCGCAGTTGACCTTCTGACGTCACAGTGACGCAATGCTGACGCAGTTAATAATTTCCTGGATTTAAAATAATTCAGAAAATCCAAAAAATTGCCTAAACTTCTAAAAATCATAGAAATTCAACCGTAACTCCAAATGAAATAATTTATATATGAAAAATGATCAGAAAAATCCAATCTGTCCACCTGTACCATTTTCATGCATGATAGAACAACTTAGGGATGCTGTTTAGGCCAAATCTTATAATGGCATTTAAACCTTCACATACGGAGTTTGAATTTGAACCTAGGGTTCAAACCAACTTCATTTAAACTGCTACTAGTTGCATTAGCTCAAACCACAACATATTGCCATGTCATGATCATGCATCATATTGTGCATTGCATTGATGGTGTTTCCTTCTGTGTTGCCGGTGTTTGTCCCCTCTCAGTAGACGACGTACTGATGATGAGTTCGATGACACCGATGAAGAACTATATTATCTTCAGAAGTGCCATGCAAGCAAACCCCCCCTTGTTCATTCCGATACAATCCCACTCTCTCGCTCCTGCTCTCTTTTATTGCATTAGGACAACAACGACATATTTGTTACTTGCTGCGGTAGCTGAACCCCTTATCCTCTGCATGACCTGTCATTGCCATAGTAAATAGATGAAACCCACTAGCATGAGTAGGAGTTGTTTGAGCCCTGATGTGCCTACTCATTCATGTTTGTTTGTCATGCCTACTACTGCTTAGAGTTGAGTCAGGTCAGATTCATCGGGGATGAATTGGAGGTGTGTAAACATGTCCTACTGTGTGTGAGCTAAGTGTGTGAACATGATTTGGTAAAGGTAGCGGTGAGAGGCCATGTAGGAGTACATGGTGGGTTGTCTCATTGCAACCGTCCTTAGGAACTGAGTTCTGTGTTTGTGATCCATGAACAGTTACTACCACGCATTGGAATGCTTAAGTGACCCTCTCGACTTATTAATCAACCTGATCTCTTTCCAGGAGTTGCAACTAGTTTCTGGTGTTTGTAGGTAGTGTTAGTAGTCTACCAAGTGGCACCCGGTACAGGTGGGCTTGGGACAGACTAGGCACAGTGGCACGGTGTACCAAGTGGCACCCAGATGGTGGGCTTGGGAACCCTGCTCACATCATTTGGGGCCGTGAGCGACACCCCGGCCGGATCTCCTTGCGGATGGAACCCGAATAGGTGATAAACCTGGACGAGAGACTTGTGTGGTTAGTCAGGTCGTGGCCGTCTCCCTCGTCAGGCTTCCGCTTGAAGGTTGCCGAGATACACGAGGTGTACATGGCGGTAAGTGGCGAGAGCGTGTGTGAAGAAGTACACCCCTGCAGGGTTAATATGATCTATTCGAATAGCCGTGTCCACGGAAAAGGACTTCTGGTTGCCTGTACAGTTCATAGACAAGTGAAAGTGGATACTCTAAAATGCACAAGATAAGCGTGAGTGCTACGGATGGCGTTCTCGTAGGGAGACGGGAGCGGATCCATAGTGGTGTATTGATATGGTGAATATGTGGACTCGTGTGCGCCACCTCAAAAGAGTTACTTGGAGTCGTAGTTCAGGATAGCCACCGAGTCAAAGCTGGCTTGCTGCAGTTAAACCCCACCATCCCCTTTGTTGATAATGATGCATATGTAGTTAGTTCTGATGTAAGTCTTGCTGGGTACATTTGTACTCATGTTTGACTATTTTATGTTTTGCAGAGAGACTTCAGTCTCATTAGTAGTTCCTCGTGGACTTCGACGTTTAGCTTGTTACCTCAGCTACGATCTTGTGCCCTCGGCAGGATCTGGTAGATAGTCAGGCTTCGCAGCCTTTTTCATTTGTAGATGTCTGTACTCAGACATGTTAAGCTTCCGCTTGTGCTTTGACTTGTATGCTCTGAATGTCGGGTCGTGAGACCCATGTTTGTAATATCTCGCTCCTTGGAGCCTATTGAATAAATACTTGAGTTGTAGAGTCATATTGTGATGCCATGTTGTATTTGCACATATCGAGCATATTGTGTGTATGTTATTGAAATGCTTGGTATGTGTGGGATCTGACTATCTAGTTGTTTATCCTTAGTAGCCTCTCTTACCGGGAAATGTCTCCTAGTGCTTCCACTGAGCCATGGTAGCTTGCCACTGCTCTGGAACACTTAGGCTGGCCGGCATGTGTCCTTCTTCGTTCCTGTGTCTGTCCCTTCGGGGAAATGTCACGCGATGAATACCGGAGTCCTGTTAGCCCGCTACAGCCCGGTTCACCGGAGTCCTGCTAGCCCAGTGCTACAGCCTGGATCCACTCGGTGATGACCGACACGTTCGATGCTGGGTCATGGATGCCTGTCCCTGTAAGTTTGTGCCACTTTGGGTTTACGACTAGCCATGTCAGCCCGGGCTCCTTATCATATGGATGCTAGCGACACTATCATATACGTGTGCCAAAAGGCGCAAACGGTCCCGGTCAAAGGTAAGGCGACACCCGTGGGAATACCGTGCGTGAGGCCGCAAAGTGATATGAGGTGTTACATGCTAGATCGATGTGGCATTGAGTTGGGGTCCTGACAGTGGAAAGCTCTATCGTTACAGTTTTGCATAAAGCCAAATTTTCCCTACAACAAAGGAATAAAGTTTTATTTAACTATCATGGTGGTTGTTAAACATTGAGAAGGTTCCTCCAACTCAATCCCAATTAAGCATCATCATTAAACTCAATCAAATTATAGTTAAGAGTGATGAGATCAACATGATAATCCAACAAACTAGATACTCAAGATGTCCATAACCGGGGACACGGCTAACCATGATTAGTTTGTACACTCTGCAGAGGTTTGCACACTTTTCCCCATAAGACTCGATTACATCCATGGTCGGAGAATCGAGACACAGTCTTTCTGAAGCATTAACTCTCTACTCTGGATAGACAGTACCACCTACAACCCAACTACATCTGCTAGTCTACCTCTTCAAGAGCTTCACGCAACTTACTCAACTATGCTAGAGCCCATATTGGCTTGTGGCTGCACATGGAAGTTTCTAGCATGAATAATCTTATGATCCCTTTGAGCCTAGGTGGCAGACCGTAGGATGATCACATGGGTACTTCGGGATATCCTAGGACAACACTGGATTCTCTAGGTGCCCTGACAACCACTGGGTACTCCAGGGTGCCTTCAAGCAATCCACCCAGATGTGTTTTTAAGTAGCCACCTTAATTCAACCATTAATTAACAATACTCACATCTTTCATGTATCACTCGAACCAAACCACTTCTACGAGCATAGCATAGCAATATAAGTAACGAAGAAGTAACTTCCCAAGGGTTTGATAATAAACAGGACAATAGGTACTACCTCATCTACTTCCCCAAACCCACATATTAATTAGATCCTAACCATGTAATTGTTTGAGGATTAATCTAATGCAATAAAACTGGGTAGTAAAGAGGAATGATCAAAGTGTTACTTGCCTTGCTGATGATCCGTGAAACCTAGAGACTCGTAGTAGCACCCTTCGCACTCCGGGTACTCTATCACAAACAAACAAGCATACAATAAGCACTCAACTAGAAGCACGGGTAAAACTAAAATAAAAAATCTAACCAGAAAGTTCAACTTAAGAACTCCGTTTGCAAAAAGAATCAAATCGAACGAAGCAACGACACTCAAATTGCGAAAGAAACAAGATCTGATTACTAATCTGGACTAAAGTCAAATTTTAAAGTACCAAAATCTTGTTCAAGTTGGTTTAACAGAAAGAGAGCTTCGAAACGAAGATCTAGGCGCTTGAATCGCCTGATTCCGATAAACGAGCAAAAAGATAAACTAAAACTAAGATCTGGGCTGAAATCACGATCGAAAATAATCGCGGAAAAACCCTAGAAAAAGAAAAACTGACGAACAGGCTAACGAACGAACGTTCGCTGTCTGCGGCTAAATGGTGAACACCGTTCATTGAAACAAATGTATGAACATGCGTTCGCTAAAAAACTAAACCGAAAAAACAAACTAAAACCGATCTAAAAAAACCTAGGGTTTCTAAAAACGCACGATTTTCAAGAGAAAACCGGCGGCGGCGGCGGCTACCTCGACGAAGTCCGGCGAGGGCGGCGGCAACTCCGGCGGTGGTCGGTGGCGGCGACGAGCGGCGAGGCGGCGGCGGGTGGCGGCGGGGTGGGCGGCGGCGAGGGGCGGCGACGAGATGCGGGCGGCGGCGGCGACACGGTTCACGAGGCGGCAACAGCTTAGGGTTTCGGGGCGGGCAGCTAGGCCGATGGGGTCCCGAGCGGGCCTTTTTAAGAGGGACGGCCGGAAGAGTCCGGGTCGGGTACGGCCCGACCAAGTCGGTTGACTTTTTTTAAATAATTTCGCGAACAGAAAAACAAAGAAAAGAAATACTAAACGGACTCGAAAAATCTTGAAATAAATTTTTCCCGTCCTCTAAAAATAAGACGGACCAGGTGAACATTTATTTGGGCCTCTAATGCAATTTTCGAAAACGCATATTTTCCTAATTCAAATAAAATAGCCATAAAACTCTGAATAAAATTATTATTTGATTTTAATATTTAATCTCCAATATTTCTTTATTTTGGGGAAGTCATTTATCCCCTCTCTTTTAATTTGATAGAAGAAATATTTGGAAAGAAAAATAATTAAAATCAACAATCCTCTTTTCAAAATTTTAGAAAATCTCAAATATGAAAATAACGAAATCCTCAACTCTCTCCGCGGGTCCTTGAGTTGCGTAGAATTTCTAGGATCACGCCAAAATGCAATAAAATATGATATGCAATGATGATCTAATGTATAACATTCCAAATTGAAAATTTGGGATGTTACAAACCTACCCCCCTTAAGATGAATCTAGCCCTCGAGATTCGGGTTGGCTAGAAAGTAGGTGAGGGTGGTCCTTCCGTAGGTCTTCCTCTCGTTCCCAGGTTGCTTCCTCCTCGGTATGGTGGCTCCACTGAACTTTGCAGAACTTGATCACTTTGCTGCGTGTGACTCGGTTGGCAATCTCGAGAATCTTCACTGGTTTATCCTCCTAGGTCAAGTCGCTATCCAACTGAATCACTTCCAGTGGCACTGTATCTCTTAGAGGAATGTCGGCCATCTCTGTGTGGCACTTCTTCAACTGGGAATCATGGAACACATCATGAACTCCGGACAATCCTTCGGGCAGCTCCAACTTGTAAGCAACTTCTCCCATACGTTCCAAAACTTTGTATGGTCCCACAAAATGTGGTGCTAACTTTCCTTTAACTCCAAAACATTTAACTCCTTGAAGTGGGGACACTCGAAGATAAACTCTGTCTCCGACTTCGTAAACTGTCTCCTTGCATTTCGAATCCGCATAGCTCTTCTGCCTGGACTGGGCTACCTTGAGTCTATCGCGAATCAGCTTAACATTCTCTTCAGACTCTTTAATCAAATTTGGTCCAAACAACTGATGGTCTCCAACTTCATCCCACAGCAACGGTGTCCTACACCTCCTCCCGTACAAAGCTTCGAAAGGGGCCATCTTCAAACTAGCTTGATAGCTGTTGTTGTAAGAGAACTCTGCATACGGCAAATTGTCGTCCCAACTAGATCCATAATCTAGCGCACAAGATCTCAACATGTCCTCCAGAATCTGATTGACTCTCTTGGTCTGTCTATCGGTCTGCGGATGAAAAGTTGTACTAAACACCAGCCTAGTACCCAAAGTTTCATGCAACTGATTCTAGAACTTTGAGGTAAATTGGGTTCCCCTATCTGATACAATGGTCCTTAGAACTCCATGCAGACATACGATCCTGGTCATATATATCTTTGCCAACTTAGCACTAGTGTAAGTGGTCTTCACAGGAATGAAATGAGCTACCTTCGTCAAACGATCGACTACAACCCATATCGAGTCATAGCCTGAACGAGTCCTGGGCAATCCCATGATAAAGTCCATGCCTAGCTTATCCCACTTCCATTCGGGTATCGGCAATGGCTGTAGCAATCATGCTGGCTTCTGATGCTCTGCCTTCACTCTTTGACAAACACCACAGATTGCTACATACTTCGCAATATCCTTTTTCTTTCTGGTCCATCAGAAACTGTCCTTCAAGTCTAGATACATCTTGGTATTTCCTGGGTGAATCGAATACGGCGAATCATGGGCCTCCTGCAGAATCAACTTCCTGATCTCTGGATCATTGGGCACATATACGCGGTCCCCAAACCATAATGTATCGTGTTCATCCTCACGAAATCCCTTAGCTTTTCCTTTGCTCATTCTTTCCTTTATCTCTGCAATCTCCTTGTCCGTCTTCTGAGCTTCTCTGATCTTATCCATCAAAGTAGACTGAATTTCCAATGCTGCTACATAGCCTCTCAGAACTATCTCCAAGCATAGTTCACGAAGATCCTCTGCTAACTCTTTGGGTAACTCTCCGGTCATAAATGTATTGACATGGCTCTTGCGACTCAATGCATCAGCTACTACGTTAGCCTTTCCAGGGTGATAATGCAACTTCATATCATAATCTTTGATGATCTCCAACCATGTCCTTTGCCTGAGATTCGGCTCCTTCTGCGTGAAGATATACTTCAAACTCTTGTGATCCGTGTACACCTCACAATGGTTTCCTATGAAAAAATGTCTCCATGTCTTCAACGCATGCACTATGGCTGCTAACTCCAAATCATGTGTAGCATAATTCAACTCATGGGGTTTAAGATGTCGTGAGGCATATGATACAACTCTTCCCTCCTGCATAAGCACTGCTCCAAGTCCTCGACGAGAAGCGTCGCAATATATTTGATAATCCTTACGTTGGTCTGGCAGAATCAACACTGGAGTTGTAACCAAACGTTTCTTCAACTCCTGAAAACTGGCCTCACATTCCTCAGTCCATTTGAACTTGGTGTCCTTCTTAAGCAACTCTGTCATGGGCTTTGCAATCTTCGAGAAATTCTCAATGAATCTCCGGTAGTATCCTGCGAGTCCAAGGAAACTCCGGATGTCTCCAACTGATGTGGGTGCTTCCCAATTTGTCACAGTAACTACCTTGGTGGGGTCTACTGCTATTCCTTCTCCGGATATAACATGTCCGAGGAATCCAACTTCCTTCAGCCAAAACTCACACTTGCTAAACTTGGCATATAACTGATGTTCTCTGAGCTTTCCAAGTACCAACGCAAATGCTCCTTATGTTCTTCTTCATTCTTCGAGTAGACTAAAATGTCATCAATGAACACCACGATGAACTTGTCCAAAAACTCCATAAACACCTTGTTCATCATGTTCATGAAATAGGCAGGTGCGTTAGTCAGACCAAATGACATAATGGTGTACTCATATAGCCCGTACCTCATGGTAAAAGTTGTCTTAGGGATATCCTGCTCTCGAATCTTTAGCTGGTGATATCCTCATCGTAGATCGATCTTGGAAAGCACTTTAGCTCCTTGCAACTGATCAAACAGATCATTGATCATTGGCAGTGGGTACTTGTTCTTGATCGTTGATACGTCCATTTTGCATCATGCTTTTATATCGATATTTATTGCATTATGGGCTGTTATTACACGTTATGTCACAATACTTATGGCTACTCTCTCTTATTTTACAAGGTTTATCATGAAGAGGGAGGATGCCGGCAGCTGGGATTCTAGCTGGAAAAGGAGCAAATTTTGGAAACCTATTCTGCACAGCTCCAAAAGACCTGTAACTCCACGAAAGTCATTTTTAGATTTAATAAGAATTATTGGGCAAAGAAAGTACCAGAGGGGGCCCACACCCTAGCCAGGAGGGCGGGGGTGCGCCCCCCTACTAGGCGCGCCCCTGTCTCCTGGGCCCCCTGGTGGCCCTCCGGTGCCCGTCTTCTGCTATATGAGGTCTTTTACCCTAGAAAAAAAAATCAGAAGCATGCTCACGAGACGAAACTCCGCCGCCATGAGGCGGAACCTTGACAGAACCAATCTAGGGCTTCGGCGGAGCTGTTCTTTCGGGGAAACTTCCCTCCAGGAGGGGGAAATCATCACCATCGTCATCACCAATGATCCTCTCATCGGGAGGGGGTCAATCTCCATCAACATCTTCACCAGCACCATCTCCTCTCAAACCCTAGTTCATCTCTTGTATCCAATCTTGTATCCAAAACCACAAATTGGTACCTGTGGGTTGCTAGTAGTGTTGATTACTCCTTGTAGTTGATGCTAATTGTATTACTTGGTGGAAGATCATCTGTTCAGATCGTTAATGCATATTAATACTCCTCTGATTATGAACATGAATATGCTTTGTGAGTAGTTATGTTTGTTCCCGAGGACATGGGTGAAGTCTTGCTATTAGTAGTCATGTGAATTTGGTATTCGTTCAATATTTTGATGAGATGTATGTTGTCTCTCCTCTAGTGGTGTTATGTGAACGTCGACTACATGACACTTCACCATTATTTGGGCCTAGAGGAAGGCATTGGGAAGTAATAAGTAGATGATGGGTTGCTAGAGTGACAGAAGCTTAAACCCTAGTTTATGCGTTGCTTTGTAAGGGGCTGATTTGGATCCACTAGTTTCATGCTATGGTTAGGTTTACCTTAATACTTCTTTTGTAGTTGCAGATGCTTGCAATACGGGTTAATCATAAGTGGGATGCTTGTCCAAGAATGGGAAGTACCCAAGCACTGGTCCACCTGAGGGAGTCCTGGATAAGGGGGTATCCGGACAGCCGAACTATATACTTTGGTCGGACTATTGGACTATGAAGATACAAGATAGAAGACTTCGTCCCGTGTCCGGATGGGACTCTCCTTGGCATGGAAGGAAAGCTTGGCGATTCGGATGTAGATCTCCTTCTCTGTAAACCGACCCTGTGTAACCCTAGCCCCCTCCGGTGTCTATATAAACCGAAGGGTTTAGTCCGTAGGACAGAACAACAATCATACCATAGGCTAGCTTCTAGGGTTTATCCTGTCCGATCTCGTGGTAGATCAACTCTTGTAATACTCATATCATCAAGATCAATCAAGTAGGAAGTAGGGTATTACCTCCATCGAGAGGGCCCAAACCTGATAAACATCGTGTCCCCAGCCTCCTGTTACCATTAGCCTTAGACGCACAGTACGGGACCCCCTACCCGAGATCCGCCGGTTTTGACACCGACATTGGTGCTTTCATTGAGAGTTCCTCTGTGTCGTCGCTGTAAGGCTAGATGGCTTCTCCAACCTTCAACAACACCGTCCTGAGTGAGATTTTTCTCCCCAGACAGATCTTCGTGTTCGGCGGCTTCGCACTGCGGGCCAACTCGCTTGGCCATCTGGAGAAGATCGATAGCTATGCCCCTGGCCATCAGGTCAGGTTTGGAAACCTAAACTACACTATCGACATCCGCGAACCCTTGATCTTCGACGGATTTGGGCCCGTGGCAGGAGCGCCGAGCGATCACGACGTGCATGACCTAGATCTACAGTCGAACATTATTCGGAACATCACACCTGCTACAGCTCCGGACTTTGTTCCAGAGCAGGTCGTGCCTTCCGAGGACGGGTGGATGGACCCCGCCCCGGAGGCCGCACACTCCTCGGCGTTGGAGACGAACACAGACTCCTCTCCTAAAGGGACTTGTGTCTCCGGACCCCCGGACTCATCTTCGGTCGTGTGTTCGAACCGCGCGCATCCATGCCCATCGAATCTAACTGGGCTCCAGTTATGGAATTCACTGCCGCGGATATCTTTCAGCACTCACCCTTCGGAGACGTGCTAGATTCATTAAGGTCTCTCTCTCTGTCAGGAAACTCCTGGCCAAACTATGTCCGGCTCGAGTGGGAAGCTGGCGACGAAGAAATTTGTTACCCACCCACCACCCACTTAATAGGCACGGTCGACGACTTGACCGACGTGCTTAACTTCGATTCCGAAGACATCGACGATATAGACGACGATGCGGGAGAAGAACAGGAACCATCGCCCACAGGGCGCTGGACTGCCACCTCTTCATATGATATATATATATGGTGGATACTCCCAAGGAAACCAACGGTGATGAGGCAACGGGAGATAACCCCTCGGGGAAAAAAATCAAAACATGGGCGTCATCGGCGCCGCTCCAAGCCCCACCACAACAACACCAGCACTAGAGAAGAAAATCCAAATGGTGCCGAAGAGGAATACGATCCTGATCAACCCACCTTCGAGCAAGCCGAACAAGAACACGGGCAGGCTAGCCCAAACGAACAGGTGACAGACGGATACTTGGAGGACGATAACTATATGCCTCCCTTCAAAGATGAGGTGAGCCTCGGTGACGACGAATTCGGCGTACCAGAGGATCCCATAGAGCAGGAGCGCTTCAAGCGCAGGCTTATAGCCACTGCAAGAAGCCTGAAAAAGAAGTAGCAGCAGCTTCAAGCTGACCAAGATCTGCTCGCTGACAGATGGACCGAAGTCCTGGTAGCCGAGGAATATGGACTCGAGCCCCCAAGTAGGGGATACCCAAAGCACAAACCGCTAGAAGAAGAGGCCGAAGAGCCTGAACTTCCAGCACAAGAGGAGGCTGACTGGCCACCCCGTGGCCGGGATAAAACGACATATCAGGCCGGTCACCAGCCCGCACCCCCACACCGGTTCACTATGGCCCGGGGCAATACGCAGGACCTGCAAGACATATTGGAAAACAATGCATGACAACCAAGATCGATCTACGGATCGCGGGGGCGCGCCACAGCTCATGACACCGATCGTCATGCCGGATACAATACTGATAAATCCGGCCTGGCCGGACATAGCCGGCCAGACCTAATCGGACTACGCCGCGACATAGCTCGACACAGAGGCGCCGCACACCCCCTCTGCTTCACTGTTGAAGTAATGGAACATGAATTCCTAGAAGGGTTTAAACCCGTCAACATCGAGTAATACGATGGCACAATAGACCCCACGGTGTGGATCGAAGATTTTCTTCTCCACATTCACATGGCCCGCAGTGATGACCTACATGCCATCAAGTATCCCCCACTCAAGCTTAAAGGGCCAGCCAGACACTGGCTGAATAGCCTGCTAGCAAACTCCATTGGCAGTTGGGAAAATCTTGAGGACGCATTCCTCGATAACTTCCAGGGCACCTATGTGCGACCACCGGATGCTGATGACTTAAGTCACATTACCCAACAGCCCAGAGAGTCAGCCAGGAAATTCTGGACTCGGTTCCTAACCAAAAATAACCAAATTGTCGACTGTCCGGACGCCGAGGCCCTGGCGGACTTTAAGCATAATATCCGTGACGAGTAGCTTGCCCGACACCTCAGCCAAGAAAAATTGAAGACAATGGAGGCCCTCATGACACTAATGACCCACTTTTGCGCGGGTGAGGACAGCTGGCTGGCTCGCAATAACACCGCGTCAGGAAACCCTGGCACTTCAGATATCCGTGACAGTAATGGAAAGCCACGGTGCAATAGACACAAGCATCGAAACAATGGCGACAATGCTAAGGATACGACAGTCAATGCCGGATTCAGCAACTCCAAGTCCAGTCAGCGGAAGAAGCCGTTCAAAAGAAACAATCCGGGATCGTCTAGTCTGGACCGCATACTCGACTGCTCGTGCCAGATTCACGGCACCCTCGATAAACCAGCCAATCACACCAACAGAGATTGCTGGGTGTTCAAACAGGCCGGCAAGATAAATGCCGAGAACAAGGACAAGGGGCTGCACAACGATGATGACGAGGAGCCCCGGCGTCCGAACACTGGAGGACAGAATAAATTTCCTCCCCAGGTAAAAATGGTGAACATGATCTATGCCACTCACATCCCCAAACAGGAGCGAAAGCATGCACTTAGGGACGTCTATGCGATGGAGCCCGTCACCCCAAAATTCAACCCATGGTCATTGTCGGTGTCAAAACCGGCGGATCTCGGGTAGGGGGTCCCGAACTCTGCGTTTAGGCAGATGGTAACAGGAGACAAGGGACACGATGTTTTACCCAGGTTCGGGCCCTCTTGATGGAGGTAAAACCCTACGTCCTGCTTGGTTAATATTGATGATGTGTGTTACAAGAGTGGATTTACCACGAGATCAAGGAGGCTAAACCCTAGAAGCTAGCCTATGGTATGATTGCTGTTCGTCCTATGGACTAAAGCCATCCGGTTTATATAGACACCGGAGAGGGCTAGGGTTACACAGAGTCGGTTACAATGGTAGGAGATCTACATATCCGTATCGCCAAGCTTGCCTTCCATGCCAAGGAAAGTCCCATCCGAACACGGGACAAAATCTTCAATCTTGTACCTTCATAGTCTTGGAGTCCGGCCGATGATGATAGTTCGGCCATCCGGACACCCCCTAGTCCGGAACTCCCTCAGTCATCCTGCCCGATCACCTTTGATCGTAGGGACCATCCCACCAGCATCCGTCACGGCGGCCTAGCCGCATTGGTCCTTGACCAAATCATCGACGGATTCCACCTCATGTGAGTCCTCATGGACGGTGGCAGCAGCCTAAACCTGCTTTATCAGGACACAGTGCGCAAAATGGGCATCGATCCATCACGGATCAAACCCACCAAAACCACCTTCAAAGGTGTATTTCCAGGGGTAGAGGCCCGCTGCATGGGCTCAATAACACTGGAAGTGGTCTTCAGATCTCCGGATAACTTCCGAAGCGAGGAATTAATCTTCGATATCGTCCCTTTTCGTAGTGGCTACCAAGCACTACTTGGACGAACCGCGTTCGCTCGATTCAATGCGGTACCACACTATGCATACCTCAAGCTCAAGATGCCAAGACCTCGCGGGTTCATAACAGTCAATGGAAATACAGACCGCTCCCTTCATACGGAAGAGCACACCGCGGCCCTCGCGGCAGAAGTACAAAGCAGCCTCCTCCGACAAACATCCAATTCGGAAACGACATCCCCGAACACCGTCAAGCGAGTCCGGAGTACCCCTCAGCGGGACCGTCAGGCACGCCAGGAGCTCGATTAGCAATCCAGCCTCCACCCCAGCCCCATTCAGGCGGCGTTCGTACCACGCATACACAACTATGCGCTCAAAATACCATGGGCATAGGTGGAGGCGAGACGACAATGCGGCCAGAGTGCGGTTCAGCCGCCATGAGGCCCGCATACAATTTTTTCTTTTTCAGGACCCCACTTTCGGGCAGCCCCTTCAGAGAGATCGGATAACCAGACTCATCACAGAGGGCACACCAAGGAGGCAAGAGGCATTGCACACAAGGGAATACTCAATTCGTCTTCTTCAATGATCGTTATACCTGTCCTTACATACCCGCATGTAGCCTGCCATTGCATAGGACATGTCAAATAGTCCTATTTCTTTCTGCTTAATGCATTAATTGCACACGTACGCCTTGCCGTATTGTCCAAATAAATTGGAAGTAGTACACAGCATCAGCTTCTTATTACTATCTTCATATTTTTCCGTTGAATATTTATTCAATATTGCATCCGTACATCTTGGTACGCTCAGTTTGCCAGGGGCTTCTTTTCGAGCCACATAATATGGCAAGAAAAGCCCGAACACTTTCGATAGTGCGGCACCCCGAACTTATAGCATTATATGCATTAGCTCCGAATCATGTCTTGGGTCAATAGTTGGGTTAGCCCGGCTCCCTTGTTTTGGTACCTTACATTCCGTTATATCGGCTAAGGTAGCAGAGGGAGAACTACTGTGATTGTGTCCCGGTTCTTCCGGACGAGCACCTCAGTAGAGAAAGCCGAAAACTGACCGTCATGATGCGGCGAGAGCTGGTCGCTGTTCGCGAGGTACTAAATCCCTAATGATTTTTTCCGCTTAAGGTGAGGAATCGGCCTTGCCCGATTTAGGCGTGTATAACGCCCCAGTTCGGCCTTCCGAATACTAGGGGCTTTGCCGAAATTTAAAATTATAGACTTCTATGGCCAAGTGAGAGTTATAAAGCCGAATAGTCCGATTGCCTTGTTCGCTGCGCTAAACACCTCCTTAAAGGACCAAGAATTTGGAAAAAGAGTGTTTGGGTTTTCCACGAACATCCCAGTACTTGTTACAAGGGGGCGGAAGCCGACGACTGGCCTACTTTCAGATTTTGATAAACGGCCGCAGAGAAGGTTATATCTTAAATCAAAGAAAGCATTATATAGCGCAATCAAACCCGTCCTCATATTACACAGACAACATGAGTACATTTACTCGAAAATAATGTTCTTAGGACATTCATTCGCCACAAGCCGAGCACCTTTCATTACGCCATTATAATATTTTTCGGGGTAGCGATGCTCCTTGCCCTTCGGGGTCCATCCTTCAGCAACCAGTTTGGCCCAATGCATCTTCGCGCGGGCAAAGGCCCGTCGGGCACCCTCAATACATACGGAGTACTTGATAACTTCTAGCCGTGGACAGACATGCACCATCCTCTTAACCAGGCCAAAGTAGCTGCCGAGCAGGGGCTCGCTAGGCCACATCCGGACTTTGAGGTCCTTCATGGCCTGTTCGGACGCATTGCGGAGTTCGACCAGCTGCTTCAGTTGGTCACTCAGAGGCATCGGGTGTTCGGCCCCAGTATATTGGGACCAGAACAGCTTCTCCGTGGAGCTCCCCTCTTCAGCGCGATAGAACTCCACGGCATCCGAAATGCTGCGTGGCAGATCTGCGAATGCCCCTGGAGAGCTCCGGATTCGTGTAAGTAAAAGAAATGACTCCTCCACATGCTTGCTTTGCATAAAGAATGCCTTACCCTCCGCTATATTCTTGGCCGCTTGGATTTCCTGGAGGGCCTTTTGGGTTTCGGCCTTGGCGTCGGTCGCACTCTGGAGGGCCTTCGCAAGCTCAGACGCTTGCGTCTTGAAGTCATGCTCCAAGGAGTAGAAATTCTTGCCGAGCTCCTGGAGCTCTTGCTGTACCTCTCACACCCGAGCATCTTGATTCTCTCGCTCGGTGCGCTCCGTATCCGCCTTGGCTTCGGCCGCGGACAGCGCTTCCTTCAGGGTTGCCACTTCGGTCGTGGTCCCTATCAAAAGCCATGATGCTTTTTATTAGCATCACTAGCTTTTTATCCTCTATACGACATATGGACGGGTTTTGACTTATCTTTGTTCTCCTCGAGCTACTTCTTCACGAGGCCGAGCTCTTCTTCAGCCTGCCCCAGTTCGCGCTTGAGTCCGGCAACCTCAGCCGTGCGTGCAGCGGCGGTCAGCAGCAGTGCCTGTTTGTTCATACAGACAAGTATTATTAGCTTCCTATGGTTTTTTAGTTGACCCTCCGTTTGGCTTTTCTTTCCGAACACCAACCAGAGTATCAGGGGCTACTGTCTATCGGGTGATATTTCCTCACACTTTGTTTTACCTCGAAGCCTGTTAGCAGGCTGGTGCAGGCTTCGGTCAATCCGCTTTGGTGAACCAAACCTTCTCAATCACCGTACCCATAAGCGTACGGTGTTCATTGTCGATGGAAGCGCCTCGAAGCACTTCCGACAAATTATCCGACGCCTCCGGTTGGGCGGAGGTCATCAGCACGGCCGGCTCTCCCTCCTTCGCGAGGGATTGCTTACTGGAATCCGGAACCTTTGTAGGCTCCGGCGCAGTAACCGGCTGGGAGCCAGACTTGTTGTGGCTCCCGTCAACATAATCCATGGGGATCTCACCCCCCATGTGTCCGGCGCCCGGGATTTTTCCTTGGGGCGTCTCCGGAACCATCGCCTCCTGCTCTGGCATCCTCCGGGAAAACACCTCGGTGTCATTCGCAGGTCGTCGGAAGGTGGCCGTCGGGAGTGAATTCATCTCTGACTCGTTCAGAGACTCCTCCGAAGAGGACACCTCGAAATCGGACCCGGCCAGACTGCATATACGTGATTCGGCGTCATTTCAAACCATGGGGTCAAAGTCGAAAGGAAAATATTATGGAATGCGGATACTTACGATCTTGCCCGGGGTTTGCCCCTGGGCAGCCACTCCTCTTCGCTGAAAGCGGCGGTAGTGGAGTGATCGAGAAGGGACGCCTTTCCCTTCTTCGGCGTCTCGGCCTCCCCCGACGGGGCGGCCTTCCTTTTCTTCTCATCCCTAGCACGGGGAGGGGGCATCTCTTCATGTTTTCCCCCGTCTTCGGGGGGGGGGGGAGGGGAATCTTCCTCGTCATCTTCGGATGACGATTCTATCACGGCCTTGCGCCGGAGACCTTTTTCGGTCCCCGCGGCCACCTTCTTGGACCCTTCAGCCCCCTCAGTTGAGGCGGCTTTCCTCTTCCTCTCCTCCCCTTCATGGGAGGAGTGCGCCTCGTCCTCTTCTGGCAAGGCGTCAGGTGCGGCCTCGCGCTGAAGCCCCTTCTGGTCCTCGTGGCCTTCTTTTCGGCCTTTTTCTCTGGCACTTTGTAAGGCGCCAGAACTAGCATCTCTGCTAGGAGTGCGTCTACTGGGTCCTCGGGCAGTGGAGCCGGACAGTTAATCTGCTCCGCCGTCTCCACCCAATCCTGTTTGGTCAGCATGGTGACTTAAAAATCCTCCCCCGAATGTACCAAAGGAACATCTTGTAATAGTCAGAGGACTTACCAGACTGGCAAACCGCTTTGTGCTGAGCCCATAGTCCTCGGAAAGGGGAGCCGGAACTTTGCCAGTCTTGAACAACACCTTCCAGATATCTTTGTGTGTTGTGTCGAAGAGCTCTAGCAGCATCTGGTGTTCGGCCGGGTCGAACTCCCACATACCAAATGACCGTCTTTGACACAGGAGAATCCGGCGAATGAGCATGACCCGGGCCACGTTGACAAGCTTGATCTTCTTGTCCCTCATACCCTTGATGCAGTTCTCGAGTCCGGTCAGCTCCGTGGGTTCGCCCCAGGCCAGGCCCTTCTTTTGCTAAGAAGTGAGCCGCATGGGGATTCCGAATTTGAATTTGGGGGCCGCCACCCAGTTGGCGTCGTGCGGCTCGGTGATGTAAAACCACCTTGATTGCCATCCTTTTATGATCTCCACGAAGGAGTCGTCGAGCCATGCGACATTGGGCATCTTGCCCACCATGGCGCCTCCGCACTCCGCCTGTTGGCCGCTCACGATCTTCGGCTTCACGCAGAAGATTTTCAACCACAGGCCGAAGTGAGGCTTGATGCGGAGGAAGACCTCGCACATGATGATGAACGCCGAGATGTTGAGGACGAAATTGGGGGCCAGATCATGAAAATCTAGCCCGTAGTAGTACATGAGCCCGCGAACAAACAGGTGGAGTGGAAATCCTATTCCGCGAATGAAATGAGGGAGAAATACTACTCTCTCCCGAGACTTCGGAGTGGGGGTAATCTGTCCCTCTGCCGGAAGCCTATGCGTGATGCTCTCGGCCAGGTATCCGGCCTCCCGAATCTTGGTGATGTTCTCCTCTTTGACAGAGGAGGCCATCCACTTGCCTCCCGCTCCGGACATGCTGCGGTCCTACAGAGCAGGTGAGAACTTGGGCGCTGGAGCTCGAGGGTGCAAGAACGGATGACCAAAGGAGGAATAAGGCGTGGGTGAAAACGGGAGATCCCTGTCCCTTTATAAAGGAGATGTAAAATGTATGCCTCCCCACTTGCCTCTCGAAATCTCTTATTTTTCCAAGCGCCTCGATTGATGACGCTGGTTGGGTTACCCATACCCGTATTGATGGAGATCCCATGATAAGGGGACACGATCTCTGCTTTGACAAGACGTGCCAAGGAAACCACCTCGCGATGTGTGCTGAAGCAGGTTGTGGAAAACGGTTCGAATAATTGCCAAGCCGTGGCGTGATGTCACACTACGAAGAATTGTCAGCATATTAGATTCGTGGATTATTATTATTCTCTCTATGGTGGTATATGGAATTTGTCTTGCAGAGCCGGAGACGATTCTTGTGTTTGGAACTTATCTTGAAGTATTCGGAGATGGAACCCGCCTCGCAATGCCGAAGACAATCTACGCGCCGGACTCATCGTCATTGAAGCCTGGTTGAGGGGCTACTAAGGGAGTCCTTGATAAGGGGGTAACCGGACAGCCGGACTATATACTTTGGCCAGACTATTGGACTATGAAGATACAAGATAGAAGACCTCATCCCGTGTCCGGATGGGACTCTCCTTGGCGTGGAAGGAAAGCTTGGTGATTCGGATGTAGATCTCCTTCTCTATAAATCGACCCTGTGTAACCCTAGCCCCCTCCGGTGTCTATATAAACCGGAGGGTTTAGTCCGTAGGACAGAACAACAATCATACCATAGGCTAGCTTCTAGGTTTTAGCCTCTCTGATCTCGTGGTAGATCAACTCTTGTAATACTCATATCATCAAGATCAATCAAGCAGGAAGTAGGGTATTACCTCCATCGAGAGGGCCCGAACCTGGGTAAACATCGTGTCCCCAGCCTCCTGTTACCATTAGCCTTAGACGCACAGTTCGGGACCCCCTACCCGAGATCCGCCGGTTTATACACCGACACCACCCACATATCAAATTATCAAAGTAACAAATGCGAATCATATGAGCGTGATGAAACTAGCTTGACAATAATTCCCATGTGTCCTCGGGAGCGCTTTTCTCATTATAAGAAATTGTCTAGGCTTGTCCTTTGCTACAAAAAGGATTGGGCCACCTTGCTGGACCTTATTTACTTTCATTGCTTGTTACCCGTTACAAATTATCTTATCACAAAACTATCTATTACCTACAATTTCAGTACTTGCAGAGAATACCTTACTGAAAACCGCTTGTCATTTCCTTCTGCTCCTCGTTGGGTTTGACACTCTTACTTATCGAAAGGACTATGATAGATCCCCTATACTTGTTGGCCATCAAGACTCTTTTCTGGCGCCGTTGCCGGGGAGTGAAGCGCCTTTGGTGAGTGGAACTTGGTAAGGAAACATTTATATAGTGTGTTGAAATTTTCTGTCACTTGTTACTATGGAAACTAATCCTTTGAGGGGCTTGTTCGGGGCATCTTCGCCCCGACCAGTAGAGAAAATAGTTGCTCCTCAACCTACTGA
Organism: Triticum aestivum; assembly: GCF_018294505.1. NCBI lineage: Eukaryota > Viridiplantae > Streptophyta > Magnoliopsida > Poales > Poaceae > Triticum > Triticum aestivum. The sequence continues at coordinate 98,784,221 of NC_057813.1, read as the reverse complement.
ACCTATTGAAAATGTTCACTTCGAAATTCCTTCGGGTATGATAGAGAAACTGCTAGCTAATCCCTTTGCAGGAGATGGAACATTGCATCCCGGTTTACACCTTATCTTTGTGGATGAAGTTTGTGGATTATTTAAGCTTGCAGGTATTCCTAATGATGTAGTCAAGAGGAAGGTCTTTCCTCTATCATTCAGTGGAGACGCATTGACATGGTATAGGCTATGCGATGATACGGGATCTTGGAATTATAAACGATTGAAGTTGGTATTTCGCCACAAGTTCTACCCTATGCATCTTCATCATCGTGATCGTAATTACATATATAATTTCTGGCCTCGCGAAGGAGAAAGCATCACTCAAGCTTGGGGGAGGCTTAAGTCAATGTTATATTCATGCACCAATCATGAGCTCTCAAGAGAAATGATTATTCAAATTTTTTATGCTCGCCTTTCTCTAAATGATCGCACCATGCTCGATACTTCCTGTGCTAGTTCTTATATGTTGAAGACTACTGAATTCAAGTCGGATTTATTGGAAAGAATTAAACGTAACTCTGAAGATTGGGGTTCCGACGATGGTAAGGAGTCAGGTATGACACCTAAGTTTGATTTGTTAAATCTTTTATGGATACCGATGCTTTTCGTGGATTTAACGCTAAATATGGACTTGACTCTGAGATAGTAGCTTCTTTCTGTGAATCTTTTGCTACTCACGTTGATCTTTATAAGGAGAAGTGGTTTAAATATAATCCTCCCATTGAAGTAAAAGTAGTTGCACCCATTAAATTTGAAGAAAAGACTATCACTTATAATGATCCTATTGTTCCTACTACTTATGTTGAGTAACCACCTTTTCCTGTTAAAATGAAGGATCATGCTAAAGCTTCAAGTGTTGTTCGTAAGAGTAATACTAGAACTTATACACCTCCTGAGAAAATTAAAGTTGAACCTAGTATTGCTATGGTTAAAGATCTCTTGGACGATAATATAGATGGGCATGTTATTTACTTGTGTGGTGAAACCGCTAATATTGCTAAACTAGATGCTAAGATACATAGACCTGTTGTAGGCATGCCTGTTATTTCTGTTAAAATAGGAGATCATTGTTATCATGGCTTATGTGATATGGGTGCTAGTGCTAGTGCAATACCTTTTTCCTTATATAATGAAATCATGCATGATATTGCACCCGCTGAGTTAGAAGAAATAGATGTTACAATTAAGATTGTGAATAGAGATACTATTTCACCAGTTGGGATTGTTAGAGATGTTGAAGTCTTGTGTGGGAAAGTTAAATACCGTGCTGATTTCCTTGTTCTGGGTTCCCCACAAGATGATTTTCTCACATTATATTTGGTAGACCCTTCTTGAATACTGTTAATGCTAGTATCGATTGCGAAAAGGATGTTGTCACGATTGGCTTGGATGATATGACTCATGAGTTTAATTTTGCTAAATTTCGTAGACAACCCCGTGATAAAGATTTGTCTAGTAAGGATGAAATTATTGGTCTTGCTTCTATTGCCGTGCCTCCTACTGATCCGTTAGAACAATATTTGCTAGACCATGAAAATGATATGTTTATGAATGAAAGAAGGGAAATAGATAAAGTATTCCTTCAACAGGGTCCTATTCTGAAACACAACTTACCTATTGAAATCCTAGGGGATCCCCCTCCACCCAAGGGTGATCCCGTGTTTGAGCTCAAAACTTTACCTAATAATCTTAAATATGCTTATCTTGATGAAAAGAAGATATATCCTGTTATTATTAGTGCTAACCTTTTAGAGCAAGAAGAGGAAAGATTATTGAAAACTCTGAAGAAGCACCATGCTGCTATTGGTTATACTCTGGATGATCTTAAGGGCATTAGTCCCACTCTGTGTCAACATAAAATTAAATTGGACGAAGGTTCCAAACCAGTTAGAGATCATCAATGACGGTTAAATCCTAAGATGAAAGAAGTGGTAAGAAAGGAGATACTAAAGCTCCTTGAGGCAGGTATAATCTATCCCGTTGCTGATAGTGATTGGGTAAGTCCTGTCCATTGCGTTCCTAAGAAGGGAGGTATTATTGTTGTTCCTAATGATAAAGATGAATTGATTCCGCAAAGAATTATTACAGGTTATAGGATGGTAATTGAGTTCCAAAAATTAAATAAAGCTACTAAGAAAGATCATTACCCTTTACCTTTTATTGATCAAATGCTAGAAAGACTATCCAAACATAGACATTTCTGCTTTCTATATGGTTATTATGGTTTCTCTCAAATACCTATGTCAGCGAAAGATCAATCAAAAACTAGTTTTACTTGCCCTTTCGGTACTTTTGCTTATAGACATATGCCTTTTGGTTTATGTAATGCACGTGCTACCTTTCGAAGATGCATGATGGCTATATTCTCTGACTTTTGTGAAAAGATTTGTGAGGTATTCATGGATGACTTCTCCGTTTATGGATCCTCTTTTGATGATTGCTTGAGCAACCTTGATCGAGTTTTGCAGAGATATGAAGACACTAGTCTCGTCTTGAATTGGGAAAAGTGCCACTTCATGGTTAATGAAGGCATTGTCTTGGGGCATAAAATTTCTGAAAAAGGTATTGAAGTTGATAGAGCTAAAGTTGATGCTATTTAAAAGATGCCATGTCCCAAGCACATTAAAGGTATAAGAAGTTTCCTTGGTCATGCCGGTTTTTATAGGAGGTTCATTAAGGACTTTTCTAAAATCTCTATGCCTCTGACTAATTTATTGCAAAAAGATATTCCTTTTGTCTTTGATGATGATTGTGTCAAAGCATTTGAAATACTTAAGAAAGCTTTGATCACTGCACCTATCGTTCAGCCACCTGATTGGAATTTACCCTTTGAAATTATGTGTGATGCTAGCGATTATGCTGTAGGTGCTGTTCTAGGGCAAAGAGTTGATTAGAGATTAAATGTTATCCGGTATGCTAGTAAAACTCTTGATAATGCCCAGAGAAATTATGCTACTACTGAAAAAGAATTCTTAGTAGTTGTATTTGCATGTGATAAGTTCAGACCTTATATTGTTGATTCTAAAGTAACTATTCACACTGATCATGCTGCTGTTAAATATCTTATGGAAAAGAAAGATGCTAAACCTAGACTTATTAGATGGGTCCTCTTGCTCCATGAATTTGATTTGCATATTATTGATAGAAAGGGAGCTGAGAACCCCGTTGCAGACAACTTGTCTAGGTTAGAGAATGTTCTTGATGACCCACTACCTATTGATGATAGCTTCCCTGATGAACAATTAGCGGTCATTAATGCCTCTCGTACTGCTCTATGGTATGCTGATTACGCTAATTACATTGTTGCTAAATTTATACCACCTAGTTTCACATACCAGCAAAAGTAAAAGTTCTTTTATGATTTAAGACATTACTTCTGGGATGACCCACACCTTTATAAAGAAGGAGTAGATGGTGTTATTAGACATTGTGTACCTGAGCATGAACAGGAACAGATCCTACGCAAGTGTCACTCCAAACTGTATGGAGGACACCACGCTAGAGATAGAACCGCACACAAGGTATTGCAATCCGGTTTTTGTTGGCCTACTCTCTTCAAAGATGCCCCTAAGTTTGTCTTGTCTTGTGATGAATGTCAAAGAATTGGTAATATTAGTAGACGTCAAGAAATGCCTATGAATTATTCTCTTGTTATTGAACCATTTGATGGTTGGGGCTTCGATTATATGGGACCTTGTCCTACCTCTAATGGATACACACATATTTTAGTTGCTGTTGATTACGTTAGAAAGTGGGTAGAAGCTATTCCAACTAGTAGTGCTGATCATAACACCTCTATTAAGATGCTTAAATAAGTTATTTTTCTGAGGTTTGGTGTCCCTAGATATCTGATGACTGATGGTGGTTCACATTTTATTCATGGTGCTTTCCGTAAAATGCTTGCTAAGTATGATGTTAATCATACAATTGCATCCCCTTATCACCCACAATCTAGTGGTAAAGTAGAATTAAGTAATAGAGAGCTCAAATTAATTTAGGAAAAGACTGTTAATAGATCTAGAAAGAATTGGTCCATGAAACTTGATGATGCATTATGGGCCTATAGAACTGCATATAAAAATCCTATGGGTATGTCTCCGTATAAGATGGTTTATGGAAAAGCATGTCACTTACCTCTTGAACTTGAACATAAGGCATATTGGGCCATTAAAGAGCTCAACTATATTTCAAACTTGCCGGTGATAAGAGGTTATTTGACATTAGCTCACTAGATGAATGGAGAACCCAAGCCTATGAGAATGCCAAGCTGTTTAAAGAAAAAGTTAAAAGATGGCATGACAAAAGGATACAAAAGCGTGAGTTTGACGTAGGTGATTATGTGTTGCTATTCAACTCTCGTTTATGATTTTTTGCCGGAAAGCTTCTCTCTAAATGGGAAGGTCCTTACGTTATCGAAGAGGTCTATTGTTCCGGTGCCATAAAAATCAACAACTTCGAAGGCACAAGTCCGAGGGTGGTGAACGGTCAAAGAATCAAACATTATATCTTAGGTAATACTATAAATGTTGAAACTAATATTATTGAAACCATAACCCCGGAGGAATACATAAGGGACCCTTTCCAGAACATGTCAGACTCCGAAAAGGAATAGGTATGTGGTACGGTGAGTAAACCGACTCCAAAACAATTTTAATGGCAATTTTCCACCATTTTGGAATATTTAAAAATTTATGGAAGCAAGAAGTAATCCGAGAAGGACACGAGGCCTCCACGAGGGTGGAGGGCGCGCCCACCCTTACTAGGCACGCCCCCTTCCTCGTGGTCACCTTGTGTGCCTCCCAGACTCCGTTTTCTTGCACATTACTTCTTTTGGTCAGTAAAAATTTTGACCATCGTATCACACAAAAATCTTATGTTTTCGTTTCGAGATGTTTTTCTGACAGATCTAGAGCACCATGACGTCTCCAAGCGCTCCCAAGGACAAGTTTTTCAAGAGGGTTACCAATCCCTATCTTGCAGAGGTGCTGCAACACCCTCAAACCATTGAAATGCGTGAGGGGGTGCTGCACATCCGTGATGCCGAGGGACCAAGGCGTACCGGAAGCGTGGAGACAAAGCTCTATGCTATGGAACATCAAGTTTTCAAGTGCCAAGAGATGGTGGAGCATGGACTCAACAGCAACCAGATGATGATCGCGGAGTTCACCAACAACCACAAGATGGATGCCAAGGACATTGGGGAAACCATCTTCAAGCTTCATGAGAAAACTGAGCACCTCCAAGCCCAGATCTATGACCTGCAAAACCAAAACTGTGAGTATGAATGTAGATTCAAGAGGATGAGTTTGGCTACAGATTTAAGGATCCTGGAGACTCGATCATCCTTCTATGATGGTGAGCCTATGCCTTGGAAGATAGATGACAAGCCTACATCATCAACAACTCCTTCTTCACCACCTCCGAGGACATAATTACATGGGTATGGGCACTCCCCTTGGCAACTACCAAGCTTGGGGGAGGTACCCCGGTATCGTATCACCATCACATTCCTATCTTTACCGTTTTATTTAGTTTTATCCTTTTGGTAATATCTAGATCTAGTAGAATAAAGTCATGGTATGAACTAGTTTTGAGTTTTGCCTTGTGATCCTTCTATGTAATCGAGTTCGTGAGTCATATATAATAAAGATTAGTGTTGAGTCAAGGGCTTTGCTATCTTGCTATGATCTTGAGAAAAATAGAAAGAATAAAAAGAAATAAAAGAGTTCATATTGATCTTATGGATAGTAATGAATTCACATATAGAAAGTATGAGGCTTAAAAGTTGTTGAGAGTTGACAAACATAGTTTTGGTCATCGTTGCAATTAATAGGAAGTAATAAGGAAAGAGAGGTTTTCACATATAGATATACTATCTTGGACATCTTTTATGATTGTGAGCACTCATTAAAGTATGGAATGCTAAAGAGTTGATGTTGGACAAGGAAGACAACGTAATGGTTTATGTTTTCTCACATCTTAGTTAAAGTATATTGTCATGGATCGTCCAACATGTTGAGCTTGCTTTCCCCCTCATGCTAGCCAAAAATTCCTAGCACCAAGTAGAGATACTACTTGTGCTTCCAAATATCCTTAAACCCAGTTTTGCCATGAGAGTCCACCATATCTACCTATGGATTGAGTAAGATCCTTCAAGTAAGTTGTCATTGGTGCATGCAATAAAAATTGCTCTCTAAATATGTATGACTTATTAGTGTGAAGAAAATAAGCTTTAGACGATCTTGTTATGGAAGCAATAAAAGCGATGGACTTCATAATAAAGGTCCATATACAAGTGGAAATATAAAGTGACGTTATTTTGCATTAAGATTTTGTGCATCCAACCATAAAAGCGCATGACAACCTCTGCTTCCCTCTGCGAAGCGCCTATCTTTTACTTTATATCTTTTACTTTATGCAAGAGTCAAGGTGATCTTCACCTTTCCCTTTTTCATTTTATCCTTTGGCAAGCACCTTGTGTTGGAAAGATCCTGATACATATATCCAATTGTATGTTTGTTAGCATGAACTATTATTGTTGACATCACCCAAAGGTGAATACGTTGGGAGGCAACACTATAAGCCCCTATCTTTCTTAGTGTCCGATTAAAACTCCATAACCATAAGTATTGCATGAGTGTTAGCAATTGTAGAAGTCTATATGATAGTTGAGTATGTGGACTTGCTGAAAAGCTCTATTCTTGACTCTTTCTAATGTTATGATAAATTGCAATTGCTTCAATGACTAAGCTTATAGTTTGTTAGTTTTCAATGAAGTTTCTAAACTATACTTGACATTGTGAATAGATTGTTACTTGAGAATAAGAAATCATATGACAAAATCTATATATGTTGTTCTTATAAGAATGATCATGATGCCCACACCCTAGCTAGGAGGGTGGCCCCCACTCCTACTAGGCGCCCCCTGTCTCCTAGCCCTCCGGTGCCCATCTTCTGCTATATGAGGTCTTTTACCCTGGAAAAAATCAGAAGCACACTCACGCGACGAAACTCCGCCGCCACGAGGCGGAACTTTGGCGGAACCAATCTAGGGCTCCAGCGGAGCTGTTCTGCCAGGGAAACTTCCCTCCGGGAGGGGGAAATCATCACCATCGTCATCACCAACGATCCTCTCATCGGGAGGGGGTCAATATCCATCAACATCTTCACCAGCACCATATCCTCTCAAACCCTAGTTCATCTCTTGTATCCAATCTTGTATCCAAAACCACAAATTGGTACCTGTGGGTTGCTAGTAGTGTTGATTACTCGTTGTAATTGATGCTAATTGGTTTACTTGGTGGAAGATCATATGTTCAGATCCTTAATGCATATTAATACTCCTCTGATTATGAACATGAATATACTTTGTGAGTAGTTACGTTTGTTCCTGGGGACATGGGTGAAGTCTTGCTATTAGTAGTCATGTGAATTTGGTATTCGTTTGATATTTTGATGAGATGTATGTTGTCTCTCCTCTAGTGGTGTTATGTGAACGTCGACTACATGACACTTCACCATTATTTGGGCCTAGAGGAAGGCATTGGAAAGTAATAAGTAGATGATGGGTTGCTAGAGTGACAGAAGCTTAAACCCTAGTTTATGCGTTGCTTCGCAAGGGGCTGATTTGGATCCGCTAGTTTCATGCTATGGTTAGGTTTACGTTAATACTTCTTTTGTAGTTGAGGATGCTTGCAATAGGGGTTAATCATAAGTGGGATGCTTGTCCAAGAAAGGGCAGTACCAAAGCACTGGTCCACCAACATATCAAATTATCAAAGTAACAAACGCGAATCATATGAGCGTGATGAAACTAGCTTGACGACAATTCCCATGTGTCCTCGGGAGCGCTTTTCTCATTATAAGAAATTGTCCAAGCTTTTCCTTTGCTACAAAAAGGATTGGGCCACCTTGCTGCACCTTATTTACTTTCATTGCTTGTTACCCGCTACAAATTATCTTATCACAAAACTATCTATTACCTACAATTTCAGTGCTTGCAGAGAATACCTTACTGAAAACCGCTTGTCATTTGCTTCTGCTCCTTGTTGGGTTCGACACTCTTACTTATCAAAAGGACTATGATAGATCCCCTATACTTGTGGGTCATCAATCATCACTTCATTCAATCCACAATAATCAGCAACCATCCTCAACGATCCATCCTTCTTCTCCACTAGAAGTACTGGTGATCCCCAAGGTGACGAACTTGGGCGGATATAGCCTTTATCAAGTAACTCCTTAATCTGCTTCTTAATTTCTTCCAAATCCTTTGTGGGCATCCTGTATGGTCTCTTTGATATGGGCCCTGTGCCTAGCAAAATCTCAATCAAAAACTCAATGTCTCTATCCAGTGGCATGCCTGGCAACTCCTGTGGAAATACGTCAGGAAAATCCTTCACCACTGGTACTTCCTCCTGCACAACTCCTGATAGGGAATTCACTTGAGTCCTCTTCGGCACTTGCCAGGATACATACTTAATCCTTGTTCCTTCTGGGGTGGTGAGCAAAATTGACTTACTGGCGCAGTCAATGTTCCCTCCATACTTCGATAACCAATCCATGACTAATATCACATCCAGTCCTTGCGACTCCAATACTATTAGGTCTGAGGGAAACACGTAGTTACCAATCCTTAATGGTAACCGATCACACCATAGACTAGCCATATACTCTGCTCCTGGCGAGGTTACTAACATGGGTGACCTAAGGGCTTGTGTTGGCAATTTAAACTTATCCACGAATCCCCTTGATATGTATGAATGTGATGCACCAGTATCAAAAAGAACGATCGCAGTAATTAACTTAACCAAAAACTTACCTATTACTGCATCGGGCTGCCCTTCAACCTCCTCCATGCTAACGTGGTTCACTTGTCCCCTGTTGAAAGGGTTGGGCTTCTTCCAAAGCTTCCATTGCCATTTCCATTCTTGGCTTCAGAACACTCCGTGGCATAATGTCCATTCTTCCCGCACTTGAAACAAGTAATGTGACTTAGATCCTTCTTGGCGGGCGTTGCTGGGTTGGAAAGGTTTTGGCCATTGCTTCCTCCATTACCATTCCCATTCTTGGGGCCACTATAGTTGTGCGAACTTCCTCCATTGTGATCGTGACCTCCATGGTTATGTTGCAGGGGTCCTCCCAAGTTTGGGGTAAAACGGGGCCTCTGTTGAGCTCCAGAATTGTACTTCCCTTGTCCATACTTCCTCTTGCGGTTGTCAATTTGCTGCTACTTCCCTTCTATCATGAGAGCTCTATCTATCAACTACTAGTAGTTGTTGAAGGTTGCCACCATCAACTGCATGCTCAGCTCATCATTCAGTCCCTCCAGAAATTTCTCCTGCTTAGCTGCATCCATAGCAACGTCATCAGGGGTATAACATGTTAACTTACTAAATTCATCCACATACTGGCCCATTGTGCGTCCTCCTTGGCTCAAGTTGTGAAACTTGCAGTTGTTCATGGCCATAGCTCCTGCTGAAACATGGGTGGTACGGAAAGCCTGCTGAAACTGGTCCCATGTGACAGTGTCGATGGGGTAAGTGGTTGTGAAATTCTCCCACCATGATGTTGCGCGTCCATCAAGATGGTGTGCGGAAAAACGCACTCTCTCTGCATCTGTGCACCTTGCACTGGTCAACTCCCTTCCAATCTTGCGGAGCCAATCATCTACAACAATCGGCTGGTGCTACTGGAGAACACCGGCGGATTCAGCCTTAAGAAACGGGCTAAGTGATCAACAGGTGGTGGTGGTGTGTTCTTCTTCTTCTTGTTGTTCCCCTGGTTCTGATTTTGTACTAGTAGCTGCATCAGGGTATTCTGCTGCTAGATCAACCGAGTGAGCAACGGTGGGAAAGCAAATCCATTGTCGCGTCTCGAAGGCATCTGATGGGTTTAGAAAAGATGAGAAAACAGAATAGAATGAGATCTAGGGGGAAAACACTACCCATATGCTCATGAGACAAACACAATCAATATCACTTCAATCAATTCAAACAAGGGAAAACAATCGGTCTAACTACCATTACAAAAGTGCTCGGACTATACTATATACATGCGGGAATACTACTACTGATATGGTGGTCGACTAGGAAACTTGATCGGTGGAAGTGATGTAGGGCGGAACCCTATGTGGCTGATCTTTCACGTTTGGAGAGGATCCTATGGGGAAACACGAAGAACGCATGGAAGAACACGAGGGGAATCATGGGGACAAACGAGAGAAACACTCAACAAACAAGAATTAAGTCACACATGCACTAGATCATCGAGGCACAAAGTGATACAAGATCCACGATCAACAAAGGACGATACAAGTAGCTAGTTCATCTCCATGAGGAGGCCTTGAGGGTTCTTCCCTTGAAGGGGTCTTGAATCTGCTTGGGGGATCTTCTCCGAAGAGGTCGTGAGCTCCGAGGAGAACTAAGTGGATGAGCAAGGCTCTCACACAAACATGAGCTATACATATGCTAACCTTAAGGAGCTGCGCGCAGCGGGTCACGTCCCAAAGGAGTTGCGTGCAGGCAGAGGTCGCTGGATGTCCGAGCGACGCGCCGGATGTCCGAGCGACGCGCCGGATGTTCGGGTGCTCGTGAGGTGCCGGATGTCCGGGCTGGAGAGCCGGATGTCCGGGCCGGTGGAGTTGACTCTGCGGCTCCCTGGATGGACGGGGCCAGAAGTCCGCGCGTAGGGGCCGGATGTCCGGTGCTTCCAGAGGGGCCGGATGTCCGATGGGGAAGCCGGATGTCCGGGCTGTCAGGACCAGCTTCTCATTCTGGACGCCTTGTCCGGATATTCGGGCTGGAGGCCGGATTTCCGGTGAGGGGGGCCGGATGTCCGGGCTGGACGCCGGATGTCCAGTCCCTATAGCTTCTTCTGCAGGTTGCTGGTCGTGTAGATCACCAGGGGCCGAATGTCCGGGGTCCTGGCCGGATGTCCGGTGCCTGGAGGCTGATCTTGCCTTCTTCCATTGGTTCTTTTCTTCCGTGGACTTGTGGTCTTGACCATCTTCATATGCATCCTCGGGAGGGTCCTCTTGGTACCTAATCATGCACAACATTCCGGATTGAGGTAGTAGCCATGTCTCGAGAGGATCATATGATATATCACTAAGGAGAGAAGTCACCTCGGTCTGGAGAGCTCTAGCTCGTGCTCTAGTCATGGGTCCTCTTGGTGCTTGGTGAGACGATGGAAGGTCCATGGGGATGACCGAAGGATGCTCCGCATCATCTCCCCCCCCCCTTTGGGAAAGATCCGACCTCGGATCGAAATCCTCATCACCATGGTACGGGGGGAGATCGGTGACGTTGAAGATGTCGCTCATGTTGTACTTGTCACGTGGGAGATCGATCTTGTAAGCGTTGTTGTTGTAGCGTGCTAGCACCTTGAAGGGTCCATCTGCTCGAGGGAGAAGCTTGGACTTGCGTTCGTTGGGGAAGCGGTCCTTGCGAAGGTGTAGCCACACGTGGTCTCCAATGTTGAATATCATGGGATGCTTGTTGACGTTGAGCTTGGTCGCGAGTCGTTGTACTTGGCGCTCGATGGTGTGCCTTGTATCTTCATGCAGCTTCTTGATGTAGCTTGCACGGGCACTTGCATCGAGGTTGGTGCGCTCTTGTAGAGGAAGAGGTAGAATGTCCAATGGGGAAAATGGGTTGAAGCCATAGACGACCTCGAAGGGGGACTTGCCGGTCGTCGAATGTCTTGCATGGTTGTAGGTGTACTCGGCGATGAGTAGACACTCCTTCCACTCCTTGATGTTCTTCTTGATCAACACGCGAAGTAGAGTGGAAAGCGTACGGTTCGTCACCTACGTTTGGCTGTCGGTTTGAGGATGGTACGTTTGGCGCATAACGTCTTCCAAAAGTAACTCAAGAACTTGACGTCGCAGTCGGAGACGATCGTTTTGGGTACTCCATGTAGACGCAAGATTTCCCTACAAAAGATATTCGCAATGTGTGAAGCCTCATCTATCTTGTTGCATGGAATAAAATGAGCCATTCTAGAGAAACAGTCCACTACAACAAACACAGAATCCTTTCCATTTTGAGTTCTAGGCAAACCAAGTACAAAATCCATGCTAATGTCTTCCCAAGGTTTATAAGGAATAGGAAGAGGCATGTAAAGACCATGGGATTGATGTTTAGACTTAGCTTTGCGACATGTAGAGCAACGGTTGGTGAAGAGTGAGACGTCGCGGAACATCTTGGGCCAAAAGTAGTTCTTAGAGAGCGTGGCGAATGTCTTGTCGCGTCCGAAGTGTCCCATGAGTCCGCCTCCATGAGCCTCTTGTAAAAGGAGCAAACAAAGAGAAGACTCGGGAATGCAAAGTTTGTTAGCTCTCATAAGATAATCATCTTTGAGGTAATATTTTTCCCAATATGTATGCATCAAACACTTAGCAAAAGGAGTAGCAAAAGATGGGTCATTAGCATACAAGTCTTTTATGTTCTCAAAGCCAATAGCATCAACTCAAGTTTAGTGACTAGTGTGCATATGCGGGAAAGTGCATCCGCAACTACATTTTCCTTACCCTTAATGTACTTGATCACATGGGGGAAAGATTCAATAAACTCACTCCATTTGGCATGACGCTTGTTCAACTTAGTTTGACCTTTTAAGTACTTAAGTGTTTCATGATCGGTATGGATGACAAACTCATGAGGTCGAAGGAAATTCTCCCAAACATGTTGCTGTTGGGGAACGTAGTAATTTCAAAAAAATTCCTACACCCACGCAAGATCATGGTGATGCATAGCAACGAGAGGGGAGAGTGTGTCCACGTACCCTCATAGACCGAAAGCGGAAGCGTTATAACAACGCGGTTGATGTAGTCGTACGTCTTCATGGCCCGACCGATCAAGCACCGAAACTACGGCACCTTCGAGTTCTAGCACACGTTCAGCTCGATGACGATCCCCGGACTCCGATCCAGCAAAGTGTCGGGGAAGAGTTCCGTCAGCACAACGGCGTGCTGACGATCTTGATGTTCTACCGTTGCAGGGCTTCGCCTAAGCACCGGTACAATATTATCGAGGACTATGGTGGAGGGGGGCACCGCACACGGCTAAGAGATCTCAAGGATCAATAGTTGTTGTTGTCTAGAGGTGCCCCCCTGCCCCCGTATATAAAGGATCAAGGGGGAGGGGGTGGCCGGCCAGGAGGAGGCGCGCCAAGGAGGAGTCCTACTCCAACCGAGAGTAGGATTCCCCCCCTTCCAAGTAGTAGGAGTAGGAGTCAAGGAAAGGGGGAAGAGAAGAGAAGGAAGGAGGGGGCGCAGCCCCTCCCCTTAGTCCAATTCGTACTAGGCCTTGGGGGGGCACCCAGCCTCTCCTCTCTCTTTCCCCTAAAGCCCAATAAGGCCCATATACTCCTAGGCGAATTCCCGTAACTCTCCGGTACTCCGAAAGATACCCGAATCACTCGGAACCTTTCCGAACTCCGAATATAGTCGTCCAATATATCGATCTTAACGTCTCGACCATTTCGAGACTACTCGTCATGTCCCCGATCTTATCCGGGACTCCGAACTCCTTCGGTACATCAAAACTCATAAACTCATAATATAACTGTCATCGAAACCTTAAGTGTGCGGACCCTACGGGTTCGAGAACAATGTAGACATGACTGAAACACGTTTCCGGTCAATAACCAATAGCAGAACCTGGATGCTCATATTGGCTCCCACATATTCTACGAAGATCTTTATCGGTCAGACCGCATAACAACATACGTTGTTCCCTTTGTCATTGGTATGTTACTTGCCCGAGATTCGATCGTCGGTATCTCAATACCTAGTTCAATCTCGTTACTGGCAAGTCTCTTTACTCGTTCCGTAATACATCATCCCGCAACTAACTAATTAGTTGCAATGCTTGCAAGGCTTATAGTGATTTGCATTACCGAGTGGGCCCAGAGATACCTCTCCGACAATCGGAGTGACAAATCCTAATCTCGAAATACTCCAACCCAACATGTACCTTCGGAGACACCTATAGAGCTCCTTTATAATCACCCAGTCACGTTGTGACGTTTGGTAGCACATAAAGTGTTCCTCTGGTAAACGAGAGTTGCATAATCTCATAGTCATAGGAACATGTATAAGTCATGAAGAAAGCAATAGCAACATACTAAACGATCAAGTGCTAAGCTAATGGAATGGGTCAAGTCAATCACATCATTCTCCTAATGATGTGATCCCGTTAATCAAATGACAACTCTTTTGTCCATGGCTAGGAAACATAACCATCTTTGATAAACGAGCTAGTCAAGTAGAGGCATACTAGTGACACTATGTTTGTCTATGTATTCACACATATGTTTCCGGTTAATACAATTCTAGCATGAATAATAAACATTTATCATGATATAAGGAAATAAATAATAACTTTATTATTGCCTCTAGGGCATATTTCCTTCAGTCTCCCACTTGCACTAGAGTCAATAATCTAGTTCACATCAGCATGTGATTCAACACCAATATTCACATCTGTATGTGATTAATACCCATAGTTCACATCGTCATGTGATCAACACCCAAAGGGTTTACTAGAGTCAATAATCTAGTTCACAACGCTATGTGATTAACACCCAAAGAGTACTAAGGTATGATCATGTTTTGCTCGTGAGAGAAGTTTACTCAACGGGTCTGTCATATTACATAGTCATATGTATTTTGCAAATATTCTATGTCTACAATGCTTTGCACGGAGCTACTCTAGCTAATTGCTCCCACTTTCAATATGTATCCAGATTGAGACTTAGAGTCATCTGGATCAGTATAAAAGCTTGCATCGATGTAACTCTTTATGACAAACTCTTTTATCACCTCCATATTCGAGAAACATATCCTTATTCTACTACGAATAATTTTGACCAATGTCCAGTGATCTACTCCTAGATCACTATTGTACTCCCTTGCCAAACTAGGGCAGAATATACAATAGGTCTGGTCCATAGCATGGCATACTTTTATAGAACCTATGACTGATGCATAGGGAATGACTTTCATTCTCTTTGTATTTTCTGCCATGGTCGGGATTTGAGTCTTAATCAATTACATACCTTTGCAACACAGGCAAGAACTCTTTCTTTGACTGTTCCCTTTTGAACTACTTCAAAATCTTGTCAAGGTATGTACTCATTGAAAATCTTATCAAGCGTCTTGATCTATCTCAATAGATCTTGATGCTCAATATGTAAGTAGTTTTACTGAGGTCTTTCTTTGAAAAACTCCTTTCAAACATTCCTTTATGCTTTCCAGAAAATTCTACATCATTTCCAATCAATAATGTGTCATTCACATATATTTATCAGAAAGGCAGTAGTGCTCCCACTCACTTTCTTGTAAATACAGGCCTTTCCAAAAGTCTGTACAAAACCACATGCTTTGATCAATTCATCAAAGCGTATATTCCAACTCCAAGATGCTTGCACCAGTCCATTGATGGATCGCTAGAGCTTGCACATTTTGTTAGCACCTTTAGGATTGACAAAACCTTCTGGTTGTATCATATACAACACTTCTTTAAGAAATCCATTAAGGAATGCAGTTTTGACACCCATTTGCCAGATTTCATAAAATGTGGCAATTGCTAACATGATTCGGACAGACTTAAGCATCTATATGAGTGAGAAAATCTCATCGTATTCAACACCTTGAACTTGCCGAAAACCTTTTGCAACAAGTCGATCTTAGTAGATAGTAACACTACTATCAGTGTCCATCTTCCTCTTGAAGATCCATTTATTTAACATGGCTTGCTGATCATCGAGCAAGTCAATCAAAGTCCATACTTTGTTCTCATACATGGATCATATCTCAGATTTTATGGCCTCAAGCCATTTCGCGGAATCTGGGCTCATCATCGCTTCCTCATAGTTCATAGGTTCATCATGGTCTAGTAACATGACTTCTAGAACAGGATTACCGTACCACTTTGGTGCGGATCTTATTCTGGAAGACCTATGAGGTTCGGTAGTAACTTGATCTGGAGCTTCATGATCATCATCATTAGCTTCCTCACTAATTGGTGTAGGAATCACAGGAACTGATTTATGTGATGAACTACTTTCCAATTCGGGAGAAGGTACAATTACCTTATCAAGCTCTACTTTCCTCCCACTCACTTCTTTCGAGAGAAACTCCTTCTCTAGAAAGGATCCATTCTTAGCAACAAAGATTTTGCCTTCAGATCTGTGATAGAAGGTGTACCCAACAGTTTCCTTTGGGTATTCTATGAAGACGCGCTTCTTCGATTTGTGTTCGAGCTTATCAGGTTGAAATTTTTTCACATACGCATCGCAGCCCCAAACTTTAACAAACGACAACTTTGGTTTCTTGCCAAACCACAGTTCATAAGGCGTCGTCTCAACGGATTGCAATGGTGCCCTATTTAACGTGAATGCAGATGTCTCTATTGCATAACCCCAAAACAATAGTGGTAAATTGGTAAGAGACATCATAGAATGCACTATATATCTAATAAAGTACGGTTATGACGTTCGGACACACCATTTAGCTATGGTGTTCCTGGTGGCATGAGTTTGTGAAACTATTCCATATTGTTTTAATTAAAGACCAAACTCATAACTCAAATATTTGTCTCCGTGATCAATCGCAGAAACTTTATTTTCTTGTTACGATGATTCTCCACTTCACTCTGAATTTCATTGAACATTTCAAATGTTTCAGACTTGTGTTTCATTAAGTAGATATACCCATATCTGCTCAAATCATCTGCGAAGGTTAGAAAATAACGATACTCGCCACGAGCATCAATACTCATTGAACCGCATACATCAGTATGTATTATTTCCAATAAGTCACTAGCTCGTTCCATTGTTCCGGAGAACGGAGTTTTTTAGTCATCTTGCCCAAAAGGCACGGTTCGCAAGCATCAAATGATTCATAACCAAGTGATTCCAAAAATCCATCTTTATGGAGTTTCTTCATGCTCTTTACACCGATATGACCCAAACGGCAGTGCCACAAATAAGTTGCTCTATCATTATAAACTTTGCATCTTTTTGGCATCAATATTATGAATATGTGTATCACTATGATCGAGATCCAATAAACTATTTTCATTGGGTGTATGACCATCGAAGGTTTTATTCATGTAAACAGAACAACAATTATTCTCTGACTTTAAATGAATAACCGTATTGCAATAAACATGATCAAATCATATTTATGCTAATCGCAAACGCCAAATAACATTTATTTAGGTTTAACACTAATCCCGAAAGTATAGAGAGTGTGCGATGATGATCATATCAATCTTGGAACCACTTCCAACACACATCGTCACTTCACCCTCAACTAGTCTCTGTTTATTCTGTGACTCCTGTTTCAAGTTACTAATTTTTAGCAACCGAATAAGTATCAAATACTCAGGGGCTACTATAAACACTAGTAAGGTACACATCAATCACCTGTATATCAAATATACCCTTGTTCACTTTGCCATCCTTCTTATCCACCAAATATTCAGGGCATTTCCACTTCAAGTGACCATTTCCTTTGCAGTGTAAGCACTCAGTTTCAGGCTTTGCTCCAGCTTTGGGCTTCTTCGCGAGAGTGACAACTTGCTTGTCATTCTACTTGAAGTTCCCTTTCTTTCCCTTTGCCCTTTTCTTGAAACTAGTGATCTTGTCAATCATCAACATGTGATGCTCTTTGATTTCTACTTTCATCGATTTCAACATCACGAAGAGCTCGGGAATTGTTTTCGTCATCCCTTGCATACTACAGTTCACAACAAAGTTCTACTAACTTGGTGATGGTGACTAGAGAACTCTCCCAATCACTATCTTATCTGGAAGATTAACTCCCACTTGATTCAAGCGATTGTAGTACTCAGACAATCTAAGTACTTGCTCACTAGTTGAGCAATTCTCCTCCATCTTTTAGGCGAAGTATTTGTCAAAAGTCTCATACCTCTTGACATGGGCATGAGTCTGAAATACCAATTTCATCTCATGGAACATCTCATATGTTCCGTGACGTTTCAAAAACGTTTTTGTAGTCCCGGTTCTAAGTCATAAAGCATGGTGCACAAAACTATCAAGTAGTCATCATATTGAGCTAGCCAAACGTTCATAACGTCTGCATCTGCTCCTGCAATAGGTTTGTCACCTAGTAGTGCATCAAGGACATAATTCTTCTGTGCAACAATGAGGATAAACCTCAGATCACGGACCTAGTCCGCATCATTGCTACTAACATTTTTCAACATAGTTTTTCTCTAGGAACATATAAAAACATAGGGAAGCTATAACTTGAGCTATTGATCTACAACATAATCTGCAAAATATTACCAGGACTAAGTTCATGATAAATTAAAGTCCAATTAATCATATTACTTAAGAACTCCCACTTAGATAGACATTCCTCTAATCTTCTAAGTGATCACGTGATCCAAATCAACTAAACCATGTCCGATCATCACGTGAGATGGAGTAGTTTCAATGGTGAACATCACTATGTTGATCATATCGACTATATGATTCACGCTCGATGTCGGTGTCAAAACCGGCGGATCTCGGGTAGGGGGTCCCGAACTGTGCATCTAGGCGGATGGTAACAGGAGACAAGGGACACGATGTTTTACCCAGGTTCGGGCCCTCTTGATGGAGGTAAAACCCTACGTCCTGCTTGATTGATATTGATGATGTGGGTATTACAAGAGTAGATCTACCACGAGATCAAGGAGGCTAAACCCTAGAAGCTAGCCTATGGTATGATTGTTATTCGTCCTATGGACTAAAGCCATCCGGTTTATATAGACACCGAAGAGGGCTAGGGTTACACAGAGTCGGTTACAATGCTAGGAGATCTACATATCCGTATTGCCAAGCTTGCCTTCCACGCCAAGGAAAGTCCCATCCGGACACGAGACGAAGTCTTCAATCTTGTATCTTCATAGTCTTGGAGTCCGGCCGATGATGATAGTTCGGCTATCCGGACACCCCCTAGTCCAGGACTCCCTCAGTAGCACCTGAACCAGGCTTCAATGACGACGAGTCCGACGCACATATTGTCTTTGGCGTTGCAAGGCGGGTTCCTTCTCCGAATAATTTATAGAAGATTGTGAACACCAGGATAGTGTCCGGCTCCGCAAAATAAATTCCACATACGAACGTAGAGAGAATAATATTTACACAAGTTCAATCTGCTGACGTATTTGGTGGCGTGACGTCACACCACTACCAAGCCTTTACTCGAATTGTTTTTATTGTACCACCTCAGCGTGTTTAGCGAAGTGGTTTCCTTGGCACGTCTTGTCGAAGCAGAGATCGTGTTCCCCTTATTTCAGGATTCCCATCAATATGGACGTGGGTAACCCAACCGTGCCATTGATTGCGACGCTTGGGAGATAAGCGAGTTTTATCAGGCCGGTGGGGACTCATGTTTTCGTCCGCCCATATAAGGGGATAAAGATCCAACCCTTTTACCTACGCCTTCTTCCTCCTTGGCTTATCCATCTCCGTGAACTCGAGCTCCAGCGCCCAAGTCCGCACATCTCACCTCAACCTTCTCCAACTATGTCCGGAGCGGGAGGCAAGTGGATGGCCTCCTCTGTTACGGAGGGGCATATCTAGAAGCTGCGCAGCGTCGGATATCTGTCCAGCGATATCGCGCACCGGCTCCCTGATGAGGGAGAGCTCATCCCCACCCCCAGGCCCCATGAGAGGGTAGTATTTCTTTCCCATTTCCTCCGCGGACTGGGCTTCCCACTCCGTCCCTTTGTCCGGGGGCTCATGTTCTACTACGACCTGGATTTCCATGATCTGGCCCCGAATTTCATCCTCAACATCTCGGTGTTTATCGTCGTGTGTGAGGCCTTCCTCTGCATCCAGCCCCACTTCGGCTTGTGGCTCAAGACCTTCAGTGTCAAGTCGAAGGTTGTGAAGGGCAGCCAAGCGGAGTGCGGAGGCGCCATGGTGGGAAAGATGCCCAATGTTACTTGGCTCGAGGGCACCTTCGTGGAAACCATTAAGGGGTGGCAATCGGGGTGGTTTTACATCACCGAGCCGCGTGACCCTGAATGGGCAGCGGCCCCCGAATTTAGATCTGGCATCCCCATACGGCTCATCTCCTGGAAAGAGAGTGGCCGGACATGGGGTGATTCGGAGGAGCTGACCGGACTTCAAGCCTGCATCCAAAAGCTAGTGAACAAGAAGCTCAAGCTTGTCAACGTAGTCCAGGTCATGCTCATCCGCCGGATTCTCCCGTGCCAACAACAGGATTTCAATATGTGGGAGTTCGATCCGGTGCAGCACCAGACTTTGAGCGGGCTCTTCGACACTACGTACGAAGAGGCCTGGAGGGTGCTGTTTAAGGGCGCCGAGGCTCCCGCATCCGCTACCGAAGATCGCGGATTCACCTCACAGCGTCTGGCTAGCGAGGTAAGCGATTGTTCCCTTTACAGGACACTTGTTTTCCATGGTTTGACTCTATGCAGGATCTAAACTTCCCCTCCTTTGACAGGACTGGCTGAAGAAGGCTGAACAGACTATCTGTCCGGCCCCATTGCCAGAGGACCCAGCGGACGCCCACTTAACGGGGCTGCTGGCTCCGGCACCCCACGTGGTGCTAGAGAAGAAGGCCAAGAAGAAGGCCACGGGCACTCAGAAGAGTTCCCGTTTTCAGGTGTCATCGGATGATGACTCCGAGGCCGACTCCTCCCACAAAGGCGAGCAGGAGAAGAAGAAGGCCTCTCCCCTAGCGGGGGGAGGGAAGAAAAGGAAGGCTTCCCCAACGAGGGAGGCCGAAGGGTCCAAGAAGGGAAGGACTCTTCCCTCGGACTGCTCTGCCAACGCCGGTGATGACGATGAGGATTGGCCTCGAAGGGCCAAGCCCCTGGTGAGATCGTAAGTATCCAGACTCCCGAATAACTTCATGGTTTTTCTTTTCGCCACATAGTGTCTTTCTAATGCCACATACAACCCTGCAGTCCGCCCAAGGATGATCTTCCCGCTTCGTCGAGCGGGTCCTTGGGTGCGTCGGATATGGATTCTCTTCCGACCGCCTCCACCCCCCGTGATGCGGACGATGCCGAGGTGGGATCCTGGGAAGGGACCCGCCAGGAGGAGGAGGCCCCGGAGGTGCCGCAGGGCAACCTTCCGGACTTTGCACCGGACTCCGCCCCAGAACCTATAGTGGCTCCGGAATCCGGCTGCGGACCCTTCATAAGAAGGGCGAGACCGTGACGCCGGTGGCCTCCGTCCAACCGGAGGCACCGGATAGCTTGCTGGAGGCGCTCAACGGCGCCTCCATCAAAGAGGAACACTGCACTGTTATGAGTGCGGTGATTCAGAAGGTTCAGCTCGCCAAGAGCGGGCTGACCGAAGCCTGCAGCAGCCTTCTAACAGGCTTTGAGGTAAGAATTTTGATATATGTAAAATAGTACCGCATAGACAGTAGCCCCTGATGCTCGGTTCGGTATTCGGAAAGAAAAGCCGGACTGAGGATCTAAAAAGATATACGCAGGAGTCATAAAAAATATGTCAATATGGGATTGCAAGCTATGCTGCTAACCTCTGCCGCACTGACTGCGGAGGTCAATACTTTGAAGCAAAACCTCGAGCGGTCCGAGAACGAGCTCGGTCGTGCCAAGAAGCAGCTCGAGGACAAGGAAGGTGAATAACACCTTATTAAAATTGTACCTTATAAAAAAGGATTTGGTTGCAAGAAGAATGACAAGGATAACATGGGTATTGCAGGGTCCACGAACAAGGTGGCGACCCTGAAGGAGGCGGTGTCCGCGACCGAATGTAATGCGGCCGCGGAGCACACCAAGCGAGAGAAGCAGGAGGTGCGGGTGGCGGAGGTACAACAAGAGCTCCAGGCTCTCGTGGAAAAACATGAGAGTCTGGAGCACGACTTGAAGACTCGAGAGTCCGAGCTTGCATCGGCTCTTGAGAGTGCCAAAGCCACTAAGGCCGAAGCCTACAAGGCCCTCCAAGAAATCGAGGAGTTGAAGAAAATAGCAGCGGGTAAGGCATTTTTCATGGAAAGTAAGCATGTGAGTGTGAATTACCTATCACTTACCCGAATTCGGAGCTCTCCAGGAGCGTTCGCAGATCTGCCCTGCAGCGTGTCCGATGCTGCCGCTTTCTATAGGGCCGAGGAGGGGAGCTCGACGGAGAAGGTCTTCTGGTCTCAGTATGCTGAGGCCGGACATCCGGTGCCCCTTAGCGACCAGTTGAAGCAGCTGGTCGAGCTCCACAAGGTGGCCGAACAGGCCATAAGGGCCTCATAGTTCGGCTGTGGCCCAAGGAGGCCATGCCTTGGAGCTACTTCGGCCTGGTGCGGCGGCTGGTGGATGCGTGTCCATGGGTTGAAGTCATCGAGCACTCCGCCTGCATTGAAGGTGCCCGTCGGGCCCTTGCCCGCACAAAGGTGCACTGGGGCAAGATGGATGCTCAGAAGCTTATGACGGATGCGCCACCGCTGGGCAAGGAGTATCGCACGCCCGAGATGTATTATAAGAGTGTCCTGAAGGGTGCCCGCATTATTGCGGGTGAGTGCTCGAAAGCTGTAATATTTGAGTAGACTCACATTTTGTTATCCTGTGCGCTGAAAACTTTGTTCATATGCGCTAAGCAATGCTTGGTAATTTAAAATATTACCTTCTGTGCGGCTGTTTATCAAATCTGAGAGATGGCAAGTCGTTGGCTTCAGCCCCCATGCCATGAGTGCTGGGTGTTCGGGATAAATTTGAGCACTCTTGTTCCCATTTGTGGGTCCATCTAGGGAGGCGCTCAACACAACGAACAAGGCAACCGGACTTATAATGCTTGAACACTCTCACTTAGCCATAGAATTCTATGATTTTAAATTTCGGCGAAGCCCCTAGTGTTCGGAAGGCCGAATTTGGGGCGCTATCCACGTCTGGGCCGGACAAAGCCGGCTCCTCGCTCTAAGCGGCATAAGTCTTTAGGGACTCGCAAAAAACCTCTCGAACAGTGACCGGCTCTCACCTCATCATGACGGTCAGTTTTAGCTTTCTCCACTAAGGCGCTCGCCCAGCTGAACTGGGGCGCAATCGCAGTGGTTCTCCCAGTGCTACCTTAGCCGATACAACGGAACATAAGGTACCAAAACATGGGAGCCGGGCAAACCCAACTATTGACCCAAGACATGATTCGGAGATGATGCATATAATGCTATAAGTTCGGGGTGCCGCACTTGTGAAAGTGTTCGGACTTATCACACCATGACGCGGGAAGCATAAGCCCCTGGTGTATTTAGCCGTACCAAAGTGTACGGATGCAACATGTCATATATGTATAAGAAAGAAATGCAATTATGAGCAAAAAGGTGTTGCATTGTTTATTCAAGAAATACTGCTGTGAATGCAGAACGATACAAATGGTGCGATAAGCAAGGGATGGGACTATTAAACATGTCCCCCTCCAGGGGTAGGCTGCGGAATGGTGTATAAAACAGATTTAATGCTCGTAATGGAGACCACCTGGATATTCGTCGTAGCCTTTCTCCTTCCCTGGCTGTTGCATCGTGAGTTCAGCAGGTCTACTGCCGGACAGGGCCTCTGATGAACGGAGTCCTGTGTGTAAAAAAAAGAAAAAAAGAAAAAAAAAGAATGACACACTTGAGAGCCCCTGGTGTGGTTAAGCCGCATTCTGGGCCTATCATGGTCGTGCCCCTCCCCCCATGCCCATGGTATCTCCAGAGAGTAATGATGTACGTGAAGGACCTGTCTTGAAATTTTGCAGGGGCTGGGGTTGGGGCCGCACTGCTACGCATGCTTGGAACGTGCCAGGTGGTCTTGTTGTAGGTTACTCTGGGCGTGTTTAGCCGTGTCCGGTCGCTTATCGGCCGGACTCGAGAATTGCCTTAGGAGGCTACTCTGTACTTCTGCCGCGAGAGCCGCTGTATGTTCCTCCGTTCGGAGAGAGCGTTCAGTGTTTCCGTTGACCGTGATGACTCCTCGAGGGCCTGGCATCTTGAGCTTGAGGTATGCATAGTGCGGCACCGCATTGAACTTTGCAAATGTGGTACGTCCGAGCAGAGCATGATAGCCGCTGCGAAACGGAACTATGTCGAAGATTAACTCCTCGCTTCGGAAGTTATCCGGGGATCCGAAGACCACTTCCAGTGTAACTGAGCCTGTACAATTCCCTTCTACCCCTGGTATGACGCCTTTAAAGGTCGTCTTGGTAGGTTTAATCCTTGAGGGGTCTATGCCCATTTTGCACACTGTATCCTGATAAAGCAGGTTCAGGCTGCTGCCGCCGTCCATCAGGACTCTGGTGAGGTGAAATCCGTCGACGATTGGGTCTAAAACCAATGCGGCCAATCCACCATGGCGGATGCTGGTGGGGTGGTCCCTTAGGTCAAAAGTGATCGGGCAGGAGGACCATGGATTGAACTTCGGGGCAACTGGCTCCATCGCGTATACATCCCTGAGAGCACGCTTCCACTCCCTTTTGGGTATGTGGGTTGCGTATATCATGTTCACCGTCCGCACTTGTGGGGGGAAACCCTTCTGTCCTCTATTGTTCGGCGGTCGGGTCTCTTCCTCGTCATCGCTATGCAGCCCCTTGTCGTTGTGTTCGGCAATTAACTTGCCTGCCTGCTTGAATACCCAACAGTCCCTGTTGGTGTGATTAGCTGGCTTTTCGGGGGTGCCGTGTATCTGGCACGAGCGGTCGAGTATTCCGTCCAAATTGGACAGACCCGGGGTAGTTCTTTTGAATGCCTTTTTCCGCTGACCGGGTTTAGAGCCTCTGAATCCGGCATTGACTGCCGTATCCTCGCTATTGTCCCTGTTAATGTGGCGTTTGTTTTTGTTGCGACGCGACCTGCCATTGCGGTCCTTGATATCCGGACTGCTAGAATTTTTGCGGAGGTTGTTGCTGCGGGCTAGCCATCTGTTCTCACCCGCGCAGAAGCGGGTCATGAGTGATGTGAGGGCTGCCATGGATTTCGGCTTTTCTTGTCCTAAGTGCCGGGCAAGCCACTCGTCGCGGATGTTATGTTTGAAGGTCGCGAAGGCCTCCGCATCCGGACAGTCGACTATTTGATTTTTCTTAGTTAGGAACCATGTCCAGAATTGTCTGGCCGATTCGTCTGGCTGCTGAATTATATGGCTTAGGTCGTCAGCGTCTGGTGGTCGCACGTACGTGCCTTGGAAGTTATCGAGGAATGCGGCTTCAGGTCTTCCCAACTCCCAATTGACTCTGCTGGCAAGCTGTTGAGCCAATGCCGGGCTGGTCCTTTAAGCTTGAGTGGGAGGTATTTGATGGCGTGGAGATCATCACCGCGGGCCATGTGGATATGAAGGAGATAGTCCTCGATCCAAACCGCGGGGTCTGTGCCATCATAAGATTCAATGTCAAAGGGTTTAAACCCTTCGGGGATTTGATGATCCATTACTTCATCTGTGAAGCATAGCGGGTGTGCGGCGCCTCTGTATTGGGCGATATCACGACGAAGTTCAAGAGAGCTTTGTCTACTGTGTTCGGCCCGGCCGGACTTACTGTGTCCGGCGCGACGGTTGTCGTCACGTATCATGGGGCGCCCACGCGATCCATAGATCGATCTTGATTGTCTTGCCTTATCCTCCAATATATCTCGCAAGTCCAGAGCGTTCGCCTGTGGCCTTGTGCTGTTCGAGCAATGCCGGGGTACGGTTCTAGTGGAGGGCCTAGAGGCCTCTCTGTCGCGGCCACGGGGTGGTCGGTCAGCCGTATTGTCTGCTGGTGATGCAGGTTCATATGCCTCCTCCTCTAATAGGGGGAGCATCTTGCGTTTAGGGTAGCTTTTGGAGGGGCGTTCGAGCTCATGCTCTTCGGCCGCGAGGACTTCAGTCCATCTGTCGGCTAGCAGATCTTAATCAGCTCTTTCTTGAGGCTGTTTGCCGTGGCCATAAGCCTGCGTTTAAAACGCTCTTGTTCGACGGGATCCTCAGGCACGACGAATTCGTCGTCATCGAGGCTTGCCTCATCTCCGGAGGGAGGCATGTAATCCCCTACCTTTTCGTCTACAGTTCTCTCATGAGGGCTGGCGTCTCCGTCCTCCTGTGTTGAATCTTGCTGGAGGGGGTTCTCGTCGGCACTGTCTGGGGTGTTATTATCTCCGGTGCCGGAATCTCCATTCTTGCTGTGGCGGGATTTAGAGCGGCGCCGTTGACGCCGACACTTGGGCTGTTTCTTGGAGGGGTCATCCTCTGTTGTTCCTTTGCCATTCCCATCCTTTGGGATATCCACCATGTATATGTCATATGATGAGGTGGCTTTCCGGTGCCCAGTAGGCGCTGGTTCTTGGTCGTCTCCGGCATCGTCGTCCATACCGTCGATGTCTTTGGAGTCGAAGTCTAGCATGTCGGTTAGATCGTCGACAGTGGCTACTAAGTGGGTGGTGGGTGGGCTTTGAATTTCTTCGTCGTTCGCATCCCAACCATCCTGACCGCAGTCCGGCCAGGGCTCTCCTGATAACGAGAGATACTTTAGCAAACTCAAGATGTCGCCGAAAGGTGAGTGTTGAAAGATGTCCGCAGCGGTGAACTCCATGATCGGCGCCCAATCGGATTCAATTGGAGGGGGCGCGGGAGGTTCAGAGTCCGGCGAGGAGTCCGGCACCTCGGAGTCACGAGCTTCATGAGGGACAAGGTCAGTGTTCGGCTCTATCGCCGTAGAGGTTGCAGCCCCCGAGGCGGTGTCTAGCCACCCGTCCTCGATCTGCGCAGCCGGCTCCAAATTGAAGATCGGAGCGGACTCGTGTGCGGCCTCCAGGGTACTATCCCGCTGTAGAGCTAAATCATGCCCGTCGTGAAAGTGCGGCGTGCTCGGCTGTGGCTCGAATCCATCGAAGATCAAGTCCCCGCGGATGTCAGCCGTGAAGTTCAAACTTCCAAATCTGACCTGACGGCCAGGGGCGTAGCTTTCGATCTGCTCCAGATGGCCAAGCGAATTGGCCCACAGTGCAAAGCTGCCGAATACGAAGATCTGTCCGGGGAGAAAGGTCTCACCCTAGACTGCGTCGTTGTTGATGATCGAAGAAGCCATCGAGCCTATCGGTGACGACACAGAGGAACTCTCAATGAAAGCACCAATGTCAGTGTCAAAACCAGCGGATCTCAGGTAGGGGGTCCCAAACTGTGCGTCTAGGCGGATGGTAACAGAAGACAAGGGACACGATGTTTTACCCAGGTTCGGGCCCTCTTGATGGAGGCAAAACCCTATGTCCTGCTTGATTGATATTGATGATGTGGGTATTACAAGAGTAGATCCACCACGAGATCAAGGAGGCTAAACCCTAGAAGCTAGCCTATGGTATGATTGTTGTTCGTCCTATGGACTAAAGCCATCTGGTTTATATAGACACCGGAGAGGGCTAGGGTTATACAGAGTCGGTTACAATGGTAGGAGATCTACATATCCGTATTGCCAAGCTTGCCTTCCACGCCAGGGAAAGTCCCATCCGGACACGGGATGAAGTCTTCAATCTTGTATCTTCATAGTCTTGGAGTCCGGCCGATGATGATAGTTCGGCTATCCGGACACCCCCTAGTCCAGGACTCCCTCACTCGACCTTTTGGTCTCCTTGTTCCGAGGCCATATCTGTTATATGCTAGGCTCGTCAAGTTTAACCTGAGTATTCCGCGTGTGCAACTGTTTTGCACCCGTTGTATTTGAACGTAGAGCCTATCACACCCGATCATCATGTGGTGTCTCAGCACGAAGAACTTTCACAACGGTGCATACTCAGGGAGAACACTTCTTGATAATTAGTGAGAGATCATCTTAAAATGCTACCGCCGAACTAAGCAAAATAAGATGTATAATAGATAAACATCATATGCAATCAAAATATGTGACATGATATGGCCATGATCATCTTTCGCCTTTGATCTCCATCTGCAAAGTACTCTCATGATCTCTATCGTCACCGGCAGGACACCATGATCTTCATCATCTTGATCTATATCAATGTGTCGTCACATGGTCGTCTTGCCAACTATTGCTATCGTATAGCGATAAAGTAAAGCAATTATTTGGCACTTGCATCTTATGCAACAAAGAGAAAACCATAGGGCTTCTGCCAGTTGCCGATAACTTCAACAAAACATGATCATATCATACAACAACTTATATCTCATCATGTCTTGACCATATCACATCACAACATGCCCTGCAAAAACAAGTTAGACATCCTCTACTTTGTTGTTGCAAGTTTTACGTGGCTGCTATGGGCTCAGCAAGAACCATTCTTACCTACGCATCAAAACCACAACGATAGTTCGTCAAGTTAGTGCTGTTTTAACCTTCTCAAGGACCGGGCGGAGCCACATTCGGTTCAACTAAAGTTGGAGAAACTGACACCCGCCAGCCACCTATGTGCAAAGCACGTCGGTAGAACCAGTCTCGCGTAAGCGTACGCGTAATGTCGGTCCGGGCTGCTTCATCCAACAATACCGCCGAACCAAAGTATGACATGCTCGTAAGCAGTATGACTTGTATCGCCCACAACTCACTTGTGTTCTACTCGTGCGTATAACATCAACGCATAAAACCTGGCTCTGATACCACTATTTCAAAAAAAATTCCTACGCACACGCAAGATCATGGTGATGCATAGCAACGAGAGGGGAGAGTGTGTCCACGTACCCTCGTAGACCGAAAGCGGAAGCGTTATAACAACGCGGTTGATGTAGTCGTACATCTTCACGGCCCGACCGATCAAGCACCGAAACTACGGCACCTCCGAGTTCTAGCACACGTTCAGCTCGATGATGATCCCCGGACTCTGATCTAGCAAAGTGCCAGGGAAGAGTTCCGTTAGCATGATGGCGTGGTGATGATCTTGATGTTGTAGCGTCGCAGGGCTTTGCCTAAGCACCGCTACAATATTATCGAGGACTATGGTGGAGGGGGGCACCGCACACGGCTAAGAGATCTCAAGGCTCAATTGTTGTTGTTGTCTAGAGGTGCCCCCCTGCCCCCGTATATAAAGGATCAAGGGGGAGGGGTCGGCGGGCCAGGAGGAGGCGCGCCAAGGAGGAGTCCTACTCCAACCGGGAGTAGGATTCCCCCCCTTCCAAGTAGTAGGAGTAGGAGTCAAGGAAAGGGGGAAGAGAAGAGAAGGAAGGAGGGGGCGCAACCCCTCCCCTTAGTCCAATTCGGACTAGGCCTTGGGGGCGCCCAGCCTCTCCTCTCTCTTTCCCCTAAAGCCTAATAAGGCCCATATACTCCCCGGCGAATTCCTGTAACTCTCCGGTACTCTGAAAAATACCCGAATCACTTGGAACCTTTCCGAACTCCGAATATAGTCGTCCAATATATCGATATTTACGTCTCGACCATTTCGAGACTCCTCGTCATATCCCCGATCTCATCCGGGACTCCGAACTCCTTCGGTACATCAAAACTCATAAACTCATAATATAACTATCATTGAAACCTTAAGCGTGCGGACCCTACGGGTTCGAGAACAATGTAGACATGACCGAAACATGTTTCCGGTCAATAACCAATAGCGGAACCTTGATGCTCATATTGGCTCCCACATATTCTAGGAAGATCTTTATCGGCCAGACCGCATAACAACATACGTTGTTCCCGTTGTCATCAGTATGTTACTTGCCCGAGATTCAATCGTCGGTATCTCAATACCTAGTTCAATCTCGTTACCGGCAAGTCTCTTTACTCGTTCCGTAATACATCATCCCGCAACTAACTAATTATTTGTAATGCTTGCAAGGCTTATAGTGATGTGCATTACCGAGTTGGCCCAGAGATACATCTCCGACAATCGGAGTGACAAATCCTAATCTTGACATACGCCAACCCAACATGTACCTTCGGAGACACCTGTAGAGCTCCTTTATAATCACCCAGTTACGTTGTGATGTTTGGTAGCACACAAAGTGTTCCTCCGATAAACGGGAGTTGCAAAATCTCATAGTCATAGGAACATGTATAAGTCATGAAGAAAGCAATAGCAACATACTAAACGATCAAGTGCTAAGCTAACGGAATGGGTCAAGTCAATCACCTCATTCTCCTAATGATGTGATCCCGTTAATCAAATGACAACTCTTTTGTCCATGGCTAGGAAACATAACCATCTTTGATAAACGAGCTAGTCAAGTAGAGGCATACTAGTGACACTATGTTTGTCTATGTATTCACACATGTACTATGTTTCCGGTTAATACAATTCTAGCATGACTAATAAACATTTATCATGATATAAGGAAATAAATAATAACTTTATTATTGCCTCTAGGGCATATTTCCTTCAGTTGCACACGCACTAAAGCATACAATTCTTTGTCATAGATGGGATAGTTAAGTTGAGCACCGGAGAGTTTTTCACTAAAATATGCAATTGCACGTTTTTCTTGCATCAAAACTCCGCCAATTCCGGTACCACTTGCATCACAATGAACCTCAAAAGTTTTGTCAAAGTTGGGCAAAGCAAGAATCGGAGCATGAGCAAGCAAAGACTTGAGCTCATCAAAAGCGGTGGATTGCAAAGATCCCCAAACAAAAGGAGCATTCTTCTTACTGAAAGCATGCAAAGGAGCGGCAATAGTGCTAAAGTCTTTCACAAAGCGACGATAAAAACCTGCAAGACCAAGAAAGCTACGCACTTGTTGCAAATTGGTGGGTTGGGGCCAAGTTTTAATTGCTTCAATTTTAGATTCATCAACATGGACACCCTTGGAAGAAACGACAAAACCCAAGAAAACTAGTTTGGCAACACCAAACATGCACTTTTTCATGTTGGCATAAAGACGTTCCTTGTGAAGCGTTTGCAAAACAACCCTAACATGATTAACCCATAGGCATCAAAGTAAACCACAACAAAGACTCCAATATAAGGTTGAAGCACATAATGCATAAGACGCATGAAAGTACCGGGAGCTTCCGATAAGCCCATAGGCATAACTAACCACTCATACAAGCCAAATTTGGTTTTGAAAGCAGTTTTCCATTCATCACCCTCTTGAATGCGGATTTGATAATAGCCACTCTTAAGATCAATTTTTGAGAAAAAGGCGGCACCGCTAAGTTCATCAAGCATATCATCTAAGCGAGGAATGGGATGCCTATAACGAACGGTAATAGCATTTATAGGTCTACAATAGGAACACATGCAAAAACTTTGATCCTGCTTAGGCACAAGTATAACGGGAACGACACAAGGGCTTAGGCTTTCACGTACATGACCGTTGTCGATTAGTTGTTGTACTTACCATTGGATCTCCTTAGTTTCTTCGGGGTTGACGCGGTATGGAGATTTGTTTGGAAGGGGTGCTCTGGGGATGAGGTCGATTCGATGCTCAATGCCTCATAGAGGAGGTAGACCCAGAGGTAGCTCATCGGGGAAAACATCTTGGAATTCCTGCAAAAGAGATTTAAACACTAAAGGTAGCTCATGAGAGGTGTTAGTTTTTGGTTCCCCATCCTTGCACACAAGGACAAAGTGCATAACACTCGATGGGTTCTCACACACTTCTCTCATCTCACTTTTTGTGGCAAATAGGACTAGGTTTTTCTCTCTAGGCGAAGTGGCGCTCAAGTTTTGCTTGTGGCTCTCACTCACTTTTTGGTGGATCACTTACTCACTCTTCTCTCCATGATGGGTGGCTTGCTTGTCGGCTATCACTTGACTAGGAGACATAGGTCGTAGCACATACTCCTTTCCTTTCATCTTGAAGCTATAGTGATTGGTACGCCCGTTGTGGATGACACCACAGTCGAATTGCCATGGCCTACCAAGAAGGAGGTGGCAAAAGGACATTGGGACAACATCACACTCCAAAGTGTCCTCGTATGCACCAATTTTGAAGGAGACTTGGACCGTATGCTCAACTCGTATAGTGCCGGAGTCACTTAGCATTGAATCTTGTAGGGATGCGGGTGCTTCATCTTGACCAATTGAAGCTTGGAGCATAGTTCTTCACTTGCCAAGTTGTGACAACTACCTCCATCGATGATGACCTTGACGGACCTTCCGTTGATGTTGACCTTTGTGTGGAAGATGTGGCATCTTTGGTCTTCTTCTTGTTGATGTTGAAGAGTCAAGACCTTGGAGACAACAAGAGCGGGGCTCGAATCCTCATCACAAAAGACTTGATCATCTTCATCCTCATTCACTCACCGGTGCATGGCCACTTGCTTAAGGGCTTCCATCTCCTCTTCACTCATGGAGTCATAGGTGCCATCGTCGTTGAGGATCATGGTGCGCTTGTTTGTGCATTCGTAGGACTTGTGGCCTCGGCCGCCGCAAGTGAAACACTTGAAGGAGCTTGTCTTGACGGTCTCATCGGTCGGAGTAGATGATGAAGCACGCGGCTTGAAGTTGCTTGTAGTAGGAAGAGGACGACTTGAACTAGACGAAGTTTTCTTGTAACTTGACTTGTCGTCGTTGCTTGGAGAAGGCTTGGTTGATGTAGATGTTGGAGGAGTTGTTGAAGCTTGGTTGTTGGGTAAGCCGTATGTCTTGGATGAGTACTTGGCGTACTTGAAGTCATCTTGCACTTGTCATTCCACTTTGGTAGCTTGATGAACGAGCTCAATGAGGTTGGAGTAGGGTTGGAAGTCGGCAATCTTCTTGATGGGATGATTGAGTCCATCCAAGAAACGTGCCATAGTTTGCTCATCATCTTCCGTGTCATTGGCTCGAATCATGGCTATCTCCATTTCCTTGTAGTATTCTTTAACACTCTTTGTTCCTTGCTTGAGGAGTTGGAGTTTCTTGAAGAGATCGCGATTGTAGTAGGTGGGCACAAAATGTGCTTGCATGACATCCTTCATTTGAGCCCACGTGGTGATTGGAGGTTCACCTCTTGCTTGTCGGCGCTCAAGGACTTGTTCCCACCATATGAGCACATAGTCTTGGAACTCAAGTGATGCCATAGCGATCTTCTTCTCTTCCTCATAGTTGTGCAAACGAAAGATCTTGTCGACCTTCAATGCCCATGAGAGTTACTCTTCGGGATCATTGCTTCCATTGAACTTGGGCATTGTGAACTTGAGCTTGCCATAGCATTGCTCTTCATTGTGTTTTCATCGAGGGTGATGATGACGCCCTTGACGTGGAGGATAATCAACCTCATGTTGCTCTTGGCGTGGAAGAAGTTCATGATCATCTTGCTCTTCTTGAACGTGAGGTTGAGGTGGAACTTGACGAGCTTGTGGAGGAGCTTGAGGAACTTGACGTTGCGCTCGCGATTGGTAGTTCCTCTCTTGGATTTCTTCTTGAAGGGCTTCCTATTGATTGCGCCGCTCACGATTGCGGTTGGCGATGGCTCAACTTCATTCTTTAAGGGCACGTTGCGCCTCAAGAGCTTGTGCTTCATGTTGTTGTTGTTGAAGACGTTGAGCCTCGGCGTCTTGTTGATCTTGATGTTGACGCGCTCGTTCTTCCTCTTGGCGACATTGACGTTGTTGTTCTTGAGCTTGTGCAAATGCAACTTGGTGTGGTTGAGGATGAGGTAGATGCTCGTCGACTTGCTCTTGTGAATGTTTGTCATGTAGCGGATTGTGAGATGCATGACGGTCTTGACGCTCGGCTCGTCGGAGAGTGTTCGATGACGGTGTACTTGAGCCAGAGAAGGTGTCGTCGGAGTGTCGACTTGAGCGGCTCCGTCTTGAGGATGAAGAAGTGGAAGGATGGAGGTTCCCCATCAAGGCGTGGATCTCATCCATCCTTGCATCATTCTCTTGCTTGTGAGCATCGAACTTGTTGTCGCAGTAGTCTCTTGCACATTGCTCGGAGAGTCGCAAGTCGGTGGCGAGATTGTCGATGCGGTCGCTCATTGCTTGTTGCTCTTGGTGCAACGCTCGTTGAGCACCGAAGAGGTGGCTCTTGGTGACAAATGATGACATGTCGTCGCCGTTCTTGATGAGGTGTGGATTGGTAGAAGAACTTGGCCTATCCATCATTCCAAACAAAATGTAAGTGGTCGAAGGAGAAGAACTTATACCAAAAGTACCTTGACCGATGTTGAAGATGGATCAAGATCACTCAAATGTGGACAATGAAATAGCACAATTGGTACCAATTCTTGTCAGTTCTCACACCTACACAAGTAAAAGCTTATGGTGGAGTTTGGTTAGGATGGTGGCATAAAATTTGATGCAATTGTAAGTGAGCTTCAATAATTTTGGAAAATATTGACAAATTTGCAGATGCAACAAGTAGATCAAGCAAGTTGTGGTACACGGAAACACACATGCAAATAGATAAGTTGGGTTGTGCAAACTAAAAATGAGCCAAAATGTGGAGTCCACGAAAATGCTCTTGTTGCGCAACACTAGAGAGACGCTAGCACGATTGCACAAAAGGCGGATATGAACTTGTGCACAACCTACTAAGCAAAAATGCAATGACCTCTATCCCAAGTATGCTATATGTATAGTATTTCGGTGCTATGATCCAAGATGATCGAGTATGATAATCTTAATGTCGTATGATGCTATGGTTCTTGCTCATAAGCTCTTTTCTTATCTTTCTTCTTTGCTTAAAATCTTGGGTGGCTCTTTCACTTTTGAGCTCTTTTCTTATGCATAACTTCATGAACCAAGATAGAAATTGTGTATGCGATGACAACTTTGTGACACAAGAGATGATAACAAGATATATGCACCAATATGAGATGGTATGTATGATATGGAGTATGATCACTAAAGTGCACAAGTCACGTTGCCAGCAATACTCAATGGCTAGTCTCGATGGGTAAGCTACGCAAAAGTAAGGCTATGTGGTTATCAATGCAATTGCAAGGTATGACAAAGATGTCATCGGGGTTACCGTCCTTGGCGATGATGAGTAGTCGATGGAGATGAGCGGTGGTGATGGTGACGTCGAACTGTACCTATATAGCCGAAACACAATAGGACATGGGAACCACAACCCAAACTCCCAAAGGCCAAAACGTGTCAAAATCGTCATGGGAGGTAGCGGTGAGCAGTGGTGGTGCTTGTGGAAAGCGGTGTGGGTATGCAGAAGTAGGCGTGGGCACCGGGGCAAAATTGGGCGAAACTATGCGGAAATGGCGCGGGGGTGGAGTTGCTGCTGCCAGGGGCCGGATGTCCGGGCCAGCTGCCAGATGTCAGGGACGCCGGATGTCCGGTGGACAAGGGGCGGATGTCTGGGCTCTTGGATCGGGGACGAACACGATGAACTCCACCGGAAAAATTGCAACTCCAGGGCAAAATTTGGACGAATTAGTGGATGGAAATTGCGGGAGAGATGGGGAAAAGCTAGATTAACTCGATCAAAGCAGATCCGTGGATCAAATCCAACAAAACTTCATCACAAAAAAAATTTGGGGCTATTTTTGGTGGGGAATTTTCGGATTTAGGATGAAAACAACAAAATCAAGCTAGAAAACACGGGGTAGGGGCTCCAAAAACGTGACCAACGTGGCTCATTATACCAAGATGATGTAGGGCGGAACCCTAGGTGGCCGATCTTTCACATTTGGAGAGGATCCTACGGGGAAACACGAAGAACGCACAGAAGAACACGAGGGGGATCACAGGGACAAATGAGAGAAACACTCAACAAACAAGAATTAAGTCACACATGCGCTAGATCATCGAGGCACAAAGTGATACAAGATCCACGATCAACAAAGGACGATACAAGTAGCTAGTTCATCCCCATGAGGAGGTCTTGAGGGTTCTTCCCTTGAAGGGGTCTTGAATCCGCTTGGGGGATCTTCTCAGAAGAGGTCGTGAGCTCCGAGGAGAAGTAACCAAGTGGATGAGCAAGGCTCTCACACAAACATGAGCTATACCTATGCTGACCCTAAAACGTAGGGGATGAGGGAATATATATAGTCAAAGGGGCGAAGGGATACATGGGTCACGTCCCAAAGGAGCAGCGCGCAGGCAGAGGGCACCGGATGTCCGAGCGACGGGCCGGATGTCCGGGTGCTTGCGAGGTGCCGGATGTCCGGGCTGGAGAGCCGGATGTCCGGTCCGGTGGAGTTGACTCTACGGCTCCCTGGATGGACGGGGCCAGAAGTCCGCACGGAGGGGCCAGATGTCCGGTGCTTCCGGAGGGGCCGGATGTCCGGTGGGGAAGCCGGATGTCCGGGCTGTCAGGACCAGCTTCTGTGCATTCTGGACGCCTTGTCCGGATATCCGGGCTAGAGGCCGGATTTCCGGTGAGGGGGGCCGGATGTCTGGGCTGGACGCCGGATATCCGGTCCCCGTAGCTTCTTCTGTAGGTTGCTGGTCGTGTAGATCTCCAGGGGCCGGATGTACAGGGTCCTGGCCGGATGTCCGGTGCCTGGAGGCTGATCTTGCCCTGTTTCATTGGTTCATTTCTTTCGTGGACTTGTGGTCTTGACCATCTTCATATGCATCCTCGGGAGGGTCCTCTTGGTACCTAATCATGCACAACATTCCGGATTGAGGTGGTAGCCATGTCTCGAGAGGATCGTATGATATATCACTAAGGAGAGAAGTCACCTTGGTCTCGAGAGCTCTAGCTCGTGCTCTAGTCACGGGTCCTCTTGGTGCTTGGTGAGACAATGGAAGGTCCATGGGGATGACCGAAGGATGCTCCGCATCAGGAAGACTCCATGATATCTACTCCAGCTTCATCAACATAGTCATCATCGCTATCGTCGGGATCTGAGTCAGTGTCGTTTTTGATGATGTAGTTCTCTGGGCAAGTGGAATAGTCATCATCGCTGGCCATCTACTGCGGGACCTAGGCTGATGTGCACTCTTGCATCAAAGAGATGAAGGTGAGGGACGTGTGTTGATTGGAACACCAGGTAATCGGGACTAGCCTTATAGCCAAAGGCTTTGGTGAGCATCTCGGCAAGAAGGGGTGGAAAGCCAGGATGATTGACGGCATAGGTGCGGGTGTAATACGTGGATGTTTTGAAGCTGCTAGTCATGGTTGGGGAGCTACTAGCTAAGCTTCTCTGCAGGGACATGGCTGACCGAGGGGCGAGCCATACAACTATCGGAAAGGGGGTTTTATAGGCAGCTACCTGGGACATGCCTGCATGGTGTGGCCCCTTTCCCTTAATGGTGAAGGGAAAGCGGTGCTCCGACCAGAAAGGATAGGATTGCTACACGTTCCACGGATAACTAGGCAGGGACAACAGGGTGAGGACGTGTCGGTCCCGACTGCGCCACCTGTTGATTAACAGTGGCCATGCCGGACGCCAGGGATGGGTCAAATCCCTTACTGTCATTACGGGTTGATGGTTGTGGTGATCTAATGCTAGGATAATCTATGCCAGCCTGGCTGCTCTAATACCATGTCCTGTGGCACCCCGATCCGCATGGAGCAGGGGGGCTTCGCACGTCAGCCCAGGATAACACCTGACGCATGACAGCTCCATAATACAACATTCCAGGTACAAGAATATTCATCAAATACACGTGTATATGATTACATCAGTGATGAATATAATCTTCTGGCATAACCCTAAGGCTATTTACATGACAGCGGAAATCTATTTAAATGGCGGCGGAAGTCTTGGCAGCATATCACTCTAGCTGGGCTCCACAACTCACAGGACTAGCAAGATTACGGCCTAGCACGACGGAACAAGCGAACAATTCGGGCACGACCTACAAAACTGGCATGACACGCCAGGTCACTACATTGAATGTACTTGCAAGACAACCAAATACATAGCATCCAAACAAGCAGAAGACAAAGCAAGAGCCAAGTGCATGCAACAATCTATCGCATATCAATTATTAAACATGGCATGATATAGATCAACTAAGCACGAACAACATCTTAGCATCTACTAACATGGCAATAACATGACATATCAAAACATGCTTCTAATCATGGCAATAGCATATCATCTCCCTCGGGGCATAATTTAACATATCAATCAAAGCATGGCATGGCATCATGAAACTATGCTGAAAAATAAACTACCGGTCATATCCAATGCAGGCATAACATGTTAACTTTATGCAACCAGCTTCTGTTTTTCCATGGTTCTTTAAATGCAAACATATTACTGATGCAATGCAACCAAACTTGTGCACCGAGTCCTTCGGACTCTCTTACCAACGATGATCGCTCTTGGATGACATCTCGTGATCCTTCCGGCGATCACAACCACGACCAATAATTGGCCTCAAATTGTGATCCTTACGACGATCACAACCACGGCCAATAATTGGCCTCGAACCATGATCCTTATAACAATCACAACAACGACCAATAAATGGCCTCAAACCGTGATCCTTACGCCGATCCCAACCACGACCAACACTTGGTCTCAAACCGTGATCCTTACGGCAATCACAACCATGATCAACACTTGGTCTCAAATCGTGATCTTTCCGGCGATCACTACCACATTAATCAGCTTAATTATTTCAGGTTTATCCTCCATTTCGACCAAGACCCAATAGTGTGACCTACTATGAACTGTGTGCTATCGATAGATTCTAGAAAACACTCTACAGAGGTAGCGCACTGTACCCACACCACGGAACCCATGGCCTCGCACTCCCATTCGAGTGGACCAATGGCGTTCCGACAAAACCGACCTACTGCCAAGACACTCTCCCGGCCACTCTGACTCACTCCCCACTGGGCTAGTTCTGGGTGGCCCCGTGTCTACCAAAGACACAATGACCACCGTCGTGGCCAAAACATAAACGATCCCACATGGGGACCCGGTACCATAATCTCAACAATGAGCACACAAGGCTTATGTCCGCCTACCTGATCAGGGTAGCGCGTGCCCATAACCTTCCCTAGTTGGAGGTATCGGTGAGAGGCATGACAATAGATCTCATTAGGGCCGTCCCATGCCGGCAAATGTGGCTGCACTGGAAAAGTTTGATTTGGCGGCACTATGACTCGATCCCATCAATGACGGAGGAGGTTTTTTTATTATTAAGTCATTTTATTTCCTTCTCCATCATCATGAACATGAATTCAACAATGGGCATACTTCATACAAATATTTTAATAAAATATCGAGCTTCTCAGGTGAACAACTACAACATAAAGAACATGACAGTAGCAATTACTAACATATCTATGGTGTATTACAATCATCATAGCATTTTATAACAATGACATGAAAATAAAGTAGAGTAGTGATAGGGTATTATCAATAACAACATTCTAACTAGCATCGCAAAAGATATCATGAAAGCACAAGCATGCAAGGTAAGAAAAACGGAATAACTGCAACCGGAAACGATAAGAAACAACTGCAACCACACACACACAAGGTGCAAGCAAAGTCAACATGCAAGTTCGGGGCTCATGATAAGAGGTTGGCTTGCCTCGGGGTTGAGGAATACTCTGGGAAGAAGTGTGGAACGATCGCAGAAAGATTTGCGGGAAATAGTTCTCTCTCGGAGGGGGCTGTTTACAGGCAAGGGCAAAATGGGCATTTCCAGAATGTGCAAACATGGTGAAAACGACTCCATCAGAATGAGCACGACGAAACGAAGATGTGGGCTTTGGAATCACCTAATTTGGAGCTACGGTTGCGGAGTTATGAGGTGTAGAAGATCAGGGACCAATCTGTGAATATTTTCATCACCAACGGGTCCCTGGGAGGAAAAACTGAAAGCGCATAAGGAGAAATACGTTTTCTCAAAGTGAAAACATATTCTGAACCGAAGTAGAACGAAAATACGTTTTCACAAAAGAAAAACATACCCGGGAGAAACCCGTCTCCACTTATCCACATGGACCCGGGGCTGGGGTCACTTACACGTGGGGTCGGGCGGGGTTCACAGATAGAAGGAGGGGGCACAGGCCTCGTCTTCTTCCTCCTCTCTCTGTCCTGATCGAGACAGAGGATGAGCGGGGAGGGGCGACGCCGGCGAGGGGCCCGTGCGGCTCCGGCCGTCTCCCGCCCGACCGAGGCCACCGGCGGGTGCGGCGGCGCCTGGCGAACCGATCCAGAGGGAAGGCAGCCACCGGGAAGGAAAGGAGGACACGGGGGCAGAGGAGCACCAAGGAGGACAGGGGCGGGTCGACGGGGGTGCTCTCCAGCGAAGCAGGTACTCCGGCGAGGGGGCAAGTGGGTGGGCGAATGAGTGGAACGAGGGGGGCTCGGTGGACGTTGTGGGAGGAGGAGAGGTGGCTCGGGTTGGTTGGAACCAAGCCGAGACCGAGGCGGCTATGGAGGACAGAGGCGAATTCCGGCGAGATGTGGTGATCCTAGGGACCAAATGAGGCAAGGGAGAGATGAGTGATGTGCGAAGGGGTTCGGGGGTCCTTATATAGGCGCGGGGGAGAGCTCTAGAGCTCACGAGCGAGCTCCCGACCAAGCTCTAATGGTGGGCAGAGGCTGGGCATGGCACGGGCATGGCGTTTGCGACGCATTTAAGGCAAACGATGATGAAGCAGCGACGCATGGCGAGGCAGTCGATCACGGGCGAGCTCCAGGACATGAATGGAGGTCAAGACGAGGAGGGAGGAGATGAGCACAATGACTGGACCGAGCCAGAGCTTGCACTGTACCTGACGCCAGCATGATCACCACAAGCAATGGTGCAAAAGGCGTGTTTTGGACGGGTCGACCATGTCCAGTAGATAGACTGTCGTGCCCTTAGTCAAAATGAGGAAATAAATCGGTCCAGGGGCAAAGAAGAGATTTGCACTAAGATCCAAAGTAAATCAACAAGAAGGTGTTTGTAACTTGTTGTGGTTACTCCAGCTTCGGAACGTGGTAAATATTTTGTCTGGCAAGCTCAGGGTAGCAAGGACTATGATCCTGGGGTTTATGAGGTCATTAGGATAAATATTTAGCATAGTTGCACTGCAACTGCTAAATCTGGTCCAGAAAACAAATGATGAAGGAGCACTCACTAGGATTGATGGATTGATCTCCCACTTGGCAAATCTTCATGATTTGGTCATAAGTAGATGCTGTAAGAAGATCACCCCAAATGGGCTTGCCAAATCGGTACTTGCTTCACAAGCATCAGCCCTGACCAGAAATTTGGAATCATTCTAGAGAAACATTGGCTACATGAATTGAGCCAAACTCTTCGGTAGGTGGGTTATATGGATAGGAGAATGCTTGGGAATAGTTTCAGCCATAATGGAGCAAGATAAAATATACTTGCTGCACAACCTAAAAATATGGACAGAATACAAGAATTGCCCCTGTGCTGACATAGATCAATGAAATGCTCTGAATTTGGGTTTAGGCTAATGATTTGGGATACTTGAGAGGATTGCAAAGTTTCATCCCATTTGGAAACTCTATGAGGGTACTTCCTGCACAAAATTTTAATCTGGTCAGAAACTTTGGAAAATTGCACAGGGAGCTAGGATGATTGGATTGAGCTTATCTTTGGTATCCATGGGTGATTTATCAATATTAATCACCCTGCAAATTTGCAGCTCAAAAGGAATTAGGAAAAAGACACTTCCTTTGCAAAAAATTTAGAGAAGGCAGAAACTTGCATTGGATCATGTGCCCAATTTTGAACTGAGGAACATGAGATGATGATGGAACTAGTGATTATATAGCAAGGACAAGATCCACAATTTAGGTGGGAATTTTCTCTGCTATAAAAATAATAGTTCCTTTAGAAACATGGCAGAAATGGAATATTGGCATTAAATAGGAAAAGGCAATTTTTTCATATTTAATTATGGCCAATATATTTGCCAGATATTGGATTAGGCATAAATATCAATTCTACCAATTCACATGAATTTGGGAGATGGATAGCTATGCCTTTGGATTTTGTTCCTCAAAAATGCCAGACAAGGAATAAATCATAATTCAAAAATATTGCATGGGACTTAGCAATATTTTTGTATATCCAAGGTTGAAAAGGATAGAAGGGTATCTGGGAACAAATGGGATGATCAACACATCAAGGAAAATGATAGCTCCTTTGTAATCACAAAGGCCACATTCAAATTCCAAAAAAATTAGAAATAGGGTTTGAGAGGGTTTGAGATGATGCAAGTGAGGTCTTGCCCACTGAAAAAGACATGAGCAAGTTTTGAAAGGTTGGAAATGACAAGAATTCTCAGAGTCATCCAGCAAAACTCAGGGAAAGATTTTGAAAATGAGTGTCAGGAAGGAATAACAGCACAAAAATTGATAACCCAATTTTGGGGCTGTTACAAACCTTCCCCCCTTAAAAGAATCTCGTCCTCGAGATTCCTAGGGTTACAACACAAACAAAAAGATAACCACTCCAGGGAAAGCCTCTGGGTAAAATTTATGGATCGATAGAAATCAAGCTAGCAGGGTTTCTCCGGAAACACAATTGGGTTCACGAAAAGGAATCAGGGACGAGAAAGGGCCAGATGAAAATGGCCTTTTTGAGGTTCTGGGTTTGGAAAATCTGGCACACGGGGTGTGTACAGATGGGGAGGGATATGTGACTTTGCATTCCCCCGAGTACTGCTCAAATGTACTCATGAGTGAACCGGGTATGCGTGCAGTATGCAGTAAAATCTAAACAAACAGGCAGATGCAAACACATGAAACAGAAAAACGCACCAGACAATTCCTACTAAGATGTTTTAATGCTAGTGGGTATACGTAATCCTGGTATACATATACCCACACCAGCGCGCATTTTACTAGAGACTCGGAATGAGTCAATGTTGTTTTTAGTGTATGTGTTCTACTGATTAAAATCTTGCTAGCACACATTGCCAACCCTGTCAAACATTGCTGTTTGACAGAGAGACAAGCAAAAACAAACACACAAACAAAAGCAAGCAAGCAAATAACACAGCATACGGGTTACATTAGTACCAGCATACAACAAGCACGAACGCGCTACGCGCTAATCGGAACTACTCACTCCGGGATACATGGTTCAATCCCCACATCGGGGATGAACCAACAGACCGACCTGCTAGCAGAACCCACTGACTGCATGACTGAGGTCATGTAGAAGACTGGCCTTGCTGGGGCTCTCCGGGAGTACGAAGGCTGAGCCAATCTCCATCTTCATCGTCTGACACTTCTATGGGTTGGGGTAGTGAGGCTGAAATTTCTCCAGGAAAATGCTGCTGATGGATTCGGAGAAGAGCCTTGTCAAGGGTGATGATGTTTGGCTTGGGCCACA
Source organism: Triticum aestivum (assembly GCF_018294505.1). Taxonomy (NCBI): domain Eukaryota; kingdom Viridiplantae; phylum Streptophyta; class Magnoliopsida; order Poales; family Poaceae; genus Triticum; species Triticum aestivum. The sequence continues at coordinate 98,741,126 of NC_057813.1, read as the reverse complement.
GCACAGGCTGAGAGAATAGCACTGGTTCGGATGGCGTTGAGCAAACAACTTGAGATGCAAACTTACGAGCCTCATGGTAAGCTTCCTTGACGACTCGCGCCACATTATTGTCCATGGTTCTAAACTCGGCAAGCATCTTTGAAATCAGCATCCCCTGGGCAGTGATGTATTGCACCAGGCGAGCGATTGCGGGATCATCTCCTTGGCTAACGGGAGAAGGCTGCATTACTGCTTCTGCCACGGTGGGAAAAAAGCAGAACTCCCGCCTTCTTGCGACATGCGGGAACTTGGTTCGGAGGTGTAGGATGGCCTCCACAGCAGCGGCTTGAATGGCTAAATCAGACGTAGGCATGGCTCTACCCTGTAAAACCAAAGGCTGGCCATCTACTGCGGGACCTAGGCTGATGTGCACTCTTGCATCAAAGCGATGAAGGTAGGTGAGGGACATGTGTTGATTGGAACACCAGGTAATCGGGGCTAGCCTTACAGCCAAAGGCTTTGGTGAGCTTCTGGGCAAGAAGGGGTGGAAAGCCAGGGTGATTGACAGCATAGGGTGCGGGTGTAATACGTGTAAGTTTTGAAGCTGCTAGTCATGGCTGGGCAGCTACTAGCTAAGCTTCTCTGCAGGGACATGGCTGACCGAGGGGCGAGCGATACAACTATCGGAAAGGGGGTTTTATATGCAGCTACGCGGGACAGGCCCGCATGGTGTGGCCCCTTTCCCTTAATGGTGAAGGGAAAGCGGTGCGGCCGACCAGAAAGGATAGGATTGCTACACGTTCCACGGATAACTAGGCGAGGACAACAGGGTGAGGAAGTGTCAGTCCCGACTGCGCCGCCTGTTGATTAACAGTGGCCATGCAGGACGCCAGGGATGGGTCAAATCCCTTAGTGTCATTACGGGTTGATGGTTGCGGTGATCTAATGCTAGGATAATCTATGTCAGCCTGGCTGCTCTGATACCATGTCTTGTGGCACCCCAATCCGCATGGAGCAGGGGGCCTTCGCACGTCAGCCCAGGATAACACCTGACGCACGACAGGTCCATAATACAGCATTCCAGGTACAACAATGTTCATCAAATACATGTGTATAAGATTACATCATTGCTGAATAATTATCTGGCATAGCCCTAAGGCAATTTAAAATGAGAGCGGAAGTCTATTTAAATGGCGGCGGAAGTCTTGGCAGCATATCATTCTGGCTAGGCTCCACAACTCACAGGACTGGCAAGATTATGGCCTAGCACGACGGAACAAGTGAACGACCTACAAAACTGGCATGACACGCCAGGTCAGTACATTGAATGTGCTTGCAGGACAACCAAATATATAGCATCCAAACAAGCAGAAGACAAAGCAAGAGCCAAGTGCATGCAACAATCTATCTCATATCAATTACTAAACACGGCATGATATGGATCAACTAAGCACGAACAACATCTTAGCATCTACTAACATGGCAATAACATGGCATATCAAAACATGCTTCTAATCATGGCAATAGCAAAGCATAGCATATCATCTCAATCATGGCATAATTTAACATGTCAATCAAAGCATGGCATGGCATCATGAAACTATGCTGAAAAATAAACTACCGGTCATATCCAATGCAGGCATAACATGTTAACTTTATGCAACCAGCTTATGTTTTTCCATGCTTCTTTAAATGCAAACATATTACTCATGCAATGCAACCAAACTTGTGCACCGAGTCCTTCGGACTCTCTTACCAACGGTGATCGCTCTTGGATGACATCTCGTGATCCTTCCGGCGATCACAACCACGACCAATAATTGGCCACAAACCGTGATCCTTACGGCGATCACAACCACGGCCAATAATTGGCCTCAAACCGTGATCCTTACGGTTGATCACAACCACGACCAATAAATGGCCTCAAACCATGATCCTTACGGCGATCACAACCATGACCAACACTTGGTCACAAACCGTGATCCTTACGACGATCACAACCACGACCAACACTTGGTCTCAAACCATGATCTTTTCGGCGATCACTACCACATTAATCAGCTTAATTATTTCAGGTTTATCCTCCATTTCGACCAAGATCCGATAGTGTGACATACTACGAACTGTGTGCTATCGATAGACTATAGAAAACACTCTGCAGAGGTAGCACACTGTACCCACACCACGGAACCCATGGCCTCGCACTCTCATTTGGGTGGACCAACGGCGTTCCGACAAAACCGACCTACTGCCACGACAATCTCCCGGCCACTCTGACTCACTCCCCACTGGGCTAGTCCTGGGTGGCCCCGTGTCTACTAAAGACAAAATAACCACCGTCGTGGCCAAAACATAAACGATCCCACACGGGGACCCGGTACCATAATCTCAACAACGGGCACACAAGGCTTATGTCCGCTTACCTGATCAGGGTAGCGCGCGCCCATAACCTTCCCTAGTTGGAGGTACCGGTGAGAGGCATGACAATAGATCGCATTAGGGCTGTCCCATACCGGCAAATGTGGCTGCACTGGAAAAGTTTGATTTGGCGGCACTATGACTCGATCCCATCGATGATGGAGGAGGTTTGTTATTATTAAGCCATTTTATTTCCTTATCCATTATCATGAACATGAATGCAACAATGAGCATACATCTTACAAATACTTTAATAAAATATCGAGCTTCTCAAGTGAACAACTATAGCATAAAGAACATGACAGTACCAAATACTAACATATCCACGGTGTATTACAATCATCATAGCATTTTATAACAATGACATGAAAATAAAGTAGAGTAGTGATAGGGCATTATCAATAACAACATTCTAACTAGTATGGCAAAAGATATCATGAAAGCACAAGCATGCAAGCTAAGCAAAACGGAATAACTGCAGCCGGAAACGATAAGAAACAACTGCAACTACACACACACAAGGTGCAAGAAAAGTCAACATGCAAGTTCGGGGCTCATGATAAGAGGTTGGCTTGCCTGGGGGTCGAGGAATACTCCAGGAAGAAGTGTGGAACGATCGCAGAAAGATTTGCCGGAAATAGTTCTCTCTCGGAGGGGGCTGTTTACGGGCAAGGGCAAAATGAGCATTTTCAGAATGTGCAAACATGGTAAAACCGATTCCATCAGAACGAGCTCGACGAAACGAAGACGTGGGCTTTAGAATCACCTGATTTGGAGCTACGGTTGCGGAGTTATGAGGTGTAGAAGATCAGGGACCAATCTGTGAATATTTTCATCACCAACGGGTCCCTGGGAGTAAAAACAGAAAGTGCAAAATGTGTAATACGTTTTCTGGAAGTGAAAACGAATTATCAACCGAAGTAGAACGAAAATACGTTTTCACAAAAGAAAAACATAGCCGAGAGAAACCCGTCTCCACTTATCCACGTGGACCCGGGGCTGGGGTCACTTACACGTGGGGTCGGGCGGGGTCCACAGATAGAAGGAGGGGCCACGGGCCTCGTCTTCTTCCTCCTCTCTCTGTCCCGATCGAGACAGAGGAGGAGCAGGGGAGGGGCAACGCCGGCGAGGGGCCTGGGCGGCTCCGGCCGTCTCCCGCCCGGCCGAGGCCACCGGCGGGTGCGGCGGTGCCTGGCGCACCGATCCAGAGGGGAGGCGGCCACCGGGAAGGAGAGGAGGACACGGGGGCGGAGGAGCACCGAGGAGGACAGGGGCGGGTCGACGGGGGTGCTCTCCGGTGAAGCAGGTACTCCGGCGAGGGGCCAAGTGGGTGGGACAGATGAGTGGAACCAGGGGGACTCGATGGACGTGGTGGGAGGATGAGAGGAGGCTCGGGTGGGTTGGAACCAAGCCGAGACCGAGGCGGCTATGGAGGATAGAGGCGAAGTCCGGCGTGATGTGGCGATCCTAGTGACCAAATGAGGCGAGGGAGAGATGAGTGATGTTTTTAGGGGTTCGGGGATCCTTATATAGGCGCGGGGGAGAGCTCTAGAGCTCACGAGCGAGCTCCCGACCAAACTTTAATGGCGGGAAGAGGCTGGGCATGGCACGGGCATGGCATTTGCGACGCATTTAAGGCGACCAACAATGAAGCAGCGACGCAGGGCGAGGAAGGCGATCACGGGAGAGCTCTAGGACATGAATGGAGGTCGAGACAAGGAGGGAGGAGACGAGCACAATGGCCGGACCGAGCCAGAGCTTGCACTGTACGTGACGCCAGTGTGATCACCACAAGACTGGTGCAAAAGGCGCGTTCTGGCCGGGCCTACCATGTCCAGTAGATAGAGTATCGTGCCCTTAGTCAAAATGAGGAAATAAATCGGCACACGGGCGAAGAAGAGATTTGCACTAAGCTTCAAAGTAAATCAACAGGATGGTGTTTGTAACTTTCTGTGGTTACTCCAGTTTGGTAACATGGTAAATATTTTGTCTGAAAAGCTCAGGGTAGCAAGGACTACGATCCTGGGGTTTATGAGGTCATTAGTATAAATATTTAGCATAGTTGCAGTGCAACTGCTAAATCTGGTCCAGAAAACAAATGATGAAGGAGAACTCACTAGGATTGATGGATTGAGCGCCCACTTGGCAAATCTTCATTATTTGGTCATAAGTAGATGCTGTAAGAAGATCACACCAAATGGGCTTGCCAAATTGGTACTTGCTTCACAAGCATCAACCCTGACCAGAAATTTGGAAACATTTTAGGAAAATATTGGCTACATGAAATGCTCCAAACTCTTGGGTAGGTGGGTTATATGGATAGGAGAATTATTGGGAATATTTTCAGCCATAATGGAGGAAGAGAAAATATACTTGCTTCACAACCTGAAAATATGGACAGAATACAAGAATTGCTCCTGTGCTCACATACTTCAATGAAATGCTCTGAATTTGGGTGGAGGCTAATGATTTGGGATACTTGAGAGGATTTCAAAGTTTCATCCCATTTGGAAATTCTATGAGGGTACTTCCTTCACAAACTTTTAATCTAGTCAGAAACTTTGGAAAATTGCACAGGGAGCTAGGATGATTCGATTGAGCTTATCTTTGGTATCCATGGGTGATTTATCAATATTAATCACCCTGACATTTTTTAGCTCAAAAGGAATTAGGAAAAAGGCACTTCCTTTGCAAAAATTTCAAAGAAGGCAGAAACTTGCATTGGATCATGTGCCCAATTTTGAACTAAGGAACATGTGATGATGATGGAACTAGTGATTACTCCCTCCGTTCCTAAATATTTGTCTTTCTAGACATTTCAAATGACTACTACATACGGATGTATGTAGACATATTTTAGAGTGTAGATTCATTCATTTTGCTCCGTATGTAGTCATTTGTTGAAATGCCTAAAAAGACAAGTATTTAGGAACGGAGGGAGTATATAGCAAGGACAAGCTCCACAATTTAGGTGGGAATTTTCTCTGCTATAAAAATAATAGTTCCTTTAGAAACATGGCAGAAATGGAATATTGGCATTAAATAGGAAAAGGCAATTTTTCCATATTTAATTATGGCCAATATATTTGCGAGAGATTGGATTAGGCATAAATATCAATTCTACCAATTCACATGAACTTGGGAGATGGATAGCTATGCCTTTGGATTTTGTTCCTCAGAAATGCCAGTCAAGGAATAAATCATAATTCAAAAATATTGCATGGGACTTAGCAATATTTTTGTATATCCATGGATGAAAAGGATAGAAGGGTCTCTGGGAACAGATGGGATGATCAACATATCAAGGAAAATGATAGCTCCTTTGTAATCACAAAGGCCACATTCAAATTCCATGTTTTTTGGAAATAGGGTTTGAGAGGGTTTGAGATGATGCAACTAAGGTCTTGCCCACTGAAAAAGACATGAGCAAGTTTTGAAAGGTTGGAAATGACAAGAATTCGCAGAGTCATCTAGCAAAACTAAGGGAAAGATTTTGAAAATGTGTGCCAGAAGGAATAACAGCACAAAATTGATAGCCCAATTTTGGGGCTGTTACATAATGCTGACACACACAGTACTTGAGGATTTATAACAGAGTAGCAATCACACACTTATTACATCGAATGTCTCAAAGAGAACTTATTACAATAATATGGCTTAAGGCCATCTAAAACCGATAACAGCGGAAGGCTTGGAAGATAAAGTGAGCCCATCAAGTCCAACGGCATAGCTGAGTGAAAGATCACGACCTAAGGCACCTTACTCGTCGTCTGAAAAGTCTGCAACATGAATGTTGCAGCCCGAAAATGGGTCAGCAGATGGAATATGCTGGCAATGTAACACAAGAGAGTAATGAACAGAAATAATTGCTATCACTACATGCATATATGGCTGGTGGAAAGCTCCATGGTTACAGTTTTTCATAAAGCCAATTTTTCCCTACAACAAAGGAATACATTTTTATTTAACTATCATGGTGGTTGTTAAACATTGAGAAGGTTCCTCCAACTCAATCCCAATTAAGCATCATCATTAAACCCAATCAAATTATAGTTAAGAGTGATGAGATCAACATGATAATCCAAGAAACTAGATACTCAAGATGTCCATAACCGGAGACATGGCTAACCATGATTAGTTTGTACACTCTGCAGAGGTTTGCGCACTTTTCCCCTCAAGACTCGATTACATCCATGGTCGGAGAATCGAGACACAGTCTTTCTGAAGCATTAACTCTCTTCTCTGGATAGACAGTACCACCTACAACCCAACTACATCTACTAGTCTACCTCTTCAAGCCTGGGTAGACACACGGAAGTTTCTAGCATGAATAATCTTATGATCCCTTTGAGCCTGGGTGGCGGACCGTAGGATGATCACACGGGTACTCCGGGATATCCTAGGACAACACTGGATTCTCCAGGTGCCCTGACAACTACTGGAAACTCCAGGGTGCCTTCAAGCAATCCACCCAGATGTGTATTTTAGTAGCCACCTTAATTCAACCATTAATTAACAGTACTCACATATGTCATGAATCACTCGAACCAAACCACATCTATGAGCATAGCATAGCAATATAAGTAACGTAGAAGTAACTTCCCAAGGGTTTGATAATAAACAGGATAATAGGTACTACCTCATCTACTTCCCAAAACCCACATATTAATCAGATCCTAACCATGCAATTGTTTGAGGATTGATCTAATGCAATAAAACTGGGTAGTAAAGTGGTATGATCAATGTGTTACTTGCCTTGCTGATGATCCGTGAAACCTAGAGACTCGTAGTAGCATGCTTCGCACCCCGGATACTATATCGCAAACAAACAAGCATACAATAAGCACTCAACTAGAAGCACGGGTAAAACTCAAATAAAAAATCTAACCAGAATGTTCAACTTAAGAACTCCGGTTTGCAAAAAGAATCAAATCGAATGAAGCAACGCAACTCAAACTGCAAAAGAAACAAGATCCGATTACTAATCTGGACTAAAGTCAAATTTTAAAGTACCAAAATCTTGTTCAAGTTGGATAAACAGAAAGAGGGCTAGGCGCTTGAATCGCCTGATTCCGATAAACGAGCAAAAAGATAAACTAAAACTAAGATCTGGGCTGAAATCACGATCGAAAATAAAAGCGGAAAAACCCTGGAAAAAGAAAAATTGACGAACAGGCTAACGAACAAACGTTCGCTATCTGCGGCTAAACGGTGAAAACCGTTTGTTAAAACAAACGTACGAATGGGCGTATGCTAAAAAACTAAACCGAAAAAAAACTAAAACCTATCTAAAAAACCTAGGGTTTCTAAAAAATGCATGGTTTTCTAGAGAAAACCGGCGGTGGCGGCGGCTACCTCGACGAAGTCCGGCGGCAACTCCGGCGGTGTTCGGTGGCGGCGACGGGCGACGGGTGGCGTTGGGGTCGGTGGTGGCGAGGGGCAGCGGCGAGACACGGGCGGCGGCGGCGGCAACGTGCGGCGGCGGCGGCTTAGGGTTTCGGGGCGGGCGGCTGGGCTGACGGGGTCCCGGACGGGCCTTTTTAGGAGGGTCGGCCGGACGAGTCCGGGCCGCGTACAGCCCGACTAAGTCGGTTGACTTTTTCTTGAATAATTCCGCAAATAGAAAAACAAAGAAAATAAATACTAAACGGACTCCAAAAATCCTGAAATAAATTTTCCCCGTCCTCTAAAAGTAAGACGGGTCGGGTGAACATTTATTTGGGCCTCTAATGCAATTTTGAAAAACACATATTTTCCCAATTCAAATAAAAAAGCCATAAAACTCCAAATTTTTTTCTTATTTGATTTTAATATTTAATCTCCAATATTTCTTTATTTTCGGGAAGTCATTTTATCCCCTCTCTTTTAATTTCCTAGAAGAAATATTTGGAGAGAAAAATAATTAAAATCAACGATCCTCTTTTCAAAATTTGAGAAAATCTCAAATATGAAAATAACGAAATCCCCAACTCTCTCTGCGGGTCCTTTAGTTGCGTAGAATTTCTAGGATCAAGCCAAAATGCAATAAAATATGATATGCAATGATGATCTAATGTATACCATTCCAAGTTGAATATTTGAGATGTTACACAACTGGGCTGTGAGGGGCACTCTGGCCTATCTAGACAACCTTTTCTTTAATGTTTACCACACACCAGCCAAGTAGTTTTCTTTTCTTTCTAAAAATGGCTAGCCCAGTTTTTTTGTGATTTTGTCAAGTAAGTCGCTTTGTCGGGCCTGTTGGGCTACAAATCTTTCAAGAAGAGGAGAGCTTCTTCATTCGGCTGGCCGAGAAAATGGCCTATCGGTAATGAGAAATGGTGATGCAGAGCATCCCTCGTCTACCCGCACCGACACCCCATCACCACAGCAAGCACCGAGTGGACCAATGACAAGAGCACGTGTACGCACCATCGAGAACGAGGTTGACTCTCTCCTCTTTGAGTTTCGTTTGGATTCACTTGAGAATTTGGTTCTACCTCATAAAAACACGTTATGCATTCTAGGATACCAAGGAGATGATCGTGAGAAGGAGAAGGTGAAGGTTCGAGCACCCATGGAGCAAGAGGAGGAAGGATAGGACAAGAAGAGCAAAGAAGAAAGCACGGAGGAGAAACCCCCTGGACACTCTGGGTGTCCGGCCTCCCCAACCCTGGGTGCCCGGCCTCACCACCTGGGAGCTGCCCCGGCCTGCCCCGGGTGCCCGGCCCTTGGCCCCCGGGTTCCCGGGCCCTCCTCTCCCAGCCACTAGCCACCCCACCGGGTTCCCAGGCCTGGGACCCCTGGGTGCCCGGCCCCTCCCAGCCGCCCGCCTGGCGCCACCCCAGGTGCCCGGGCTTGGGACCCCAGGTGCGTGGACCCCCTCCAGCCGAGCCCATGTATGGGTCGGGTGCCCGGACCCCTCGCCACTGGGTGCCCAGCCGAACCTGAAGTTGGCCCCTGGCCGGTCCGGGTGCCCGGCCCCCATGACCCCGGGTGCCTGGACGACACCGAGAGCCTGCGTGCCTCCTTGGGGCTTTGCCCTTGTATCCCCCTCCTCTCTCATTTCGTCCCTAAACTATATATGGGCATCTCCTAGCTCATTTGTAGGGTTAGCAAAGTATTTAGAACAAAAAAGAGGGCTTTGCTCATCTTCCTCCTCTAGGAGATCTAGAGCTCCTCTTGGAGATCAAGCCCTCCTCTTGGAGAAGATCCTCTTGGATGCAAGACCTCACCTAGTGGGAAGAACCTTATCCAAGTGCTATTTTCCTTGAATTGATCTTGTAATCTTGTGGATCTTATGTATGCTACTCTAGTGGATGTGATATTGGGGTTTGTTTGAGTGTTTTGTTCCTTGTGTTCTTGAGTGTTTTTCCTCCTTTTCCCCCTCCAAGTGTGAAAAGATCCCCTCTAGGGTTTGACCCTACAACATCTTGGTATCAAGAGCAAGGTTTATTCACATCTTGGAGTGCCATCCCCCCATTTGCTAGCTTGATTTTGTTGTTTTTCGTCCAAAGCCAAAAATCCCCACAAAAATAGCCCCAAAAAATTTTCTTGCAATTTGTTGGATCTTGTGAGATTTGGTTGTTTTGGTCCATATATTTGATGTTTGGCAAGTGGATCTAGCCCCTCCCCAACAATCCCCACCCTTCCCACCACGAAATCCACAGAATTTTGCATTTCCCCCAAAATATCCGCCCAAACCGAAGACCCCCAGGTGCCCGCACCTCGAACCACCGGGCACCCGCACCCCTGGGCAATTTCGCCCAGCCAACCCCAGGCACCCGCACCACCCACCCCCGGGTGCCCGCACCCCCCCGAATCAGCCCACTACCACCACCATTACCACCCATCCACAAAATCATCACAAAAACACCCACCTTCCTCATTTGACCGATTTTGAGTTGCCTTTTTTGCTTCCTAAAGTGTTTCGGCTACTTAAGAGCATGTGACATCGTCATCACCATCATCGACTCGGAGCCATCTTCACCGCTAACCATAAGAAAGGATGGTATACTCGACGACACTTAATTCTTACCTTGCTTTTGCATTGATAGCTCGACCCATTTTGCGTTGCTTACCCATCGAGACTAGCAAGTTGAGAATTGCCGGGCCACGCTATTATGAACCGTACTGATCGTGTTATCATCTTTGTGCCATAAGTCTCTCCCGTGCATATCTTAGATACTTGTCTCATATCATACTCGGCTCGAGTATCAAGAGTAGAAGAAAAAAAGAATAAGAAGAAAAGCTTTTAAGCAAAAGATAAGCAACAAAGAGCTTGTAAGCAATAGTATCGAGCCATTTGCATAGTTATATCATCTTGGTCATCGCATACATCGCATAGTTGGGATTGAAGACGACATGTTTCTCTCATACGTTGGTGCACAAGCATATCTTGCCCACTTGAGCAATCGCGCTAGCGTCTCTCTAGCATTCGCGCAACAAGAGCATTTTTCGTGGTTGCACATTTTGAGCTCACTCCTTGGTTGTGCGGATCCCATCTATCTTCCATGCGTGTGTACCTAGTGATATCTTTGGGTTTGGTCTATTTGCTTTGCATTTTTGTGAACCTTCTCAATCTTATCGATATCTTGACTAACATTTGCTTGAAATTTTGCCACCATCCTAACAGAGCTACTCCATAAGCCTCTTATTTGTAGGTGTGGGAAACAAACCCGGTTCCAATTCTCCTATTGTGGCATTACATTGAGTGACACTTGTTACATGCTCAATCCTCGGAGAAGGTAACTTTGGTATTGTTCTCTCATTGTCCTACTCACCCCACTTGGTTATGATGGATAGGCCAAACTCGTTGTCGAACCCACTTTTCGAGGAGCAAGGTGATGATTCCGGCTTCGTCTCCAAGAACCACTTCTTCATCGAGCAACGAGCGCTTCATCAAGAAAGTGAAGCATTGGGTGAACGCTTGGACCAACTCGCCTACGACCTTCGTCAATCGGAAGCAAGGAACCGCGACTACATCGACGCCAAGTTCACCACACAAATGGAAGAGCTCCACAACATGATCGTGCAACGCCCATCTTCCTCAATCGCTTCTTCAAGACGGCGCCACTCAAACCACCGTACAAGTCGGCCATCTTCGAACTACTCCTCTTATGATGCAAGTCCTCCACGAGCTCGCCTTCCTCGACGTGATCATCCCCAAGATCATCAAGCTCAAGAAAATCCATTCCATGGCAATGGCTTACAAGACCGAGTTCGAGCACGTGAACGGATGCGCCAAGTAGCTCAAGAAGCAATGGAGCAAGAGCAAATACCTCCACAAGCGCCACGTCAAGTACCTCAAGAAGATGACACCATCCATCAAGCACAAGAGCGCCGTGAAGCTCAAGCACTCGAAGCACAATGCACACTCAATGAGGCCACTAGAGCCGTCGAAGACCGCAACCACCAACTGCGAGAACAATAGGAAGCTTTTCGCCGCGAGATACAAGAAGAAGCCGCCCGACGCGAAGAGCAACAAGAAAGGCGCAACCAAGCGCACATTCCTCGCCCTCCTCCATGACAAGAGCGACACCAAGTGGAACAAGTGCTTGAAGACCCTCCTCCATGCCAAGAGCGACATCATGAGGAACGCGCATTTGAGGACCTTCCTCCAAGGCAAGACCAATATCAAAACCGCTATCATGATTAAGAATTCCGCTATGGCAAGCTCAAGTTCACCATGCCAAAGTTCTCTGGAAGAAATGATCCCGAAGAATATCTCTCATGGGCATTGAAGGTGGACAACATTTTCCGCCTACACAACTACGATGAAGAAAAGAAGATCTCCATGGCCTCCCTCGAGTTCCAAGACTATGTCCTCATTTGCTGAGAACAAATGATAGAGCAACGACATACAAGAGGCAAACCACAAATCACAACTTTGGAAGAAATGAAGGAAGTCATGAGAGCTTGCTTCGTGCCTACTCACTACACTCGAGATCTCTTCAAGAAGTTGCAACTCATCAAGCAAGGCACGAAAACGGTGGAAGAATGCTATCAAGAAATGGAGATTTCCATGATACGAGGCAATGTAAAGGAAGACGACAAGCAAACAATGGCACGCTTCTTGAACGGCCTCAACCATCCAATCAAGCGGATCGCCGACTTCCAACCATACTCAGACCTTCTCGAGCTAGTTCATCAAGCGACCAAGGCCGAATGACAAGTGCAGGATGACTTCAAATACGCCAAATACTCGTCCAAGTCCTACGGGTCCTACTCTCAAGCTCCCGCGACTTCGGCACCTCCTACCTCAACTCGAGCATCACCAAGTACCGGCGACAAGTCAAGTTCCAAGCAAGTTGCGCCTTCGTCGACGCGTCCTTCGGCAAGCACCTACAAATCCAAGACTCCTTCATCTTTGGCGCCTCCCGATGACTCCGTCAAGACAAGTTCATTCAAGTGCTTCACATGTGGTGGCCGAGGACACAAGTCCTTCCAACGCACCAACAAGCGAATGATGATCTTCAACAATGACGGCACATACGATTCGATGAGTGAATAAGAAATGGAATCCATTGAGCACGTGGCCATGCATCGGCATGTGAATGAAGATGAAGGTGATCAAGTCTTTTGTGACAACAATTCAAGTCCCTCTCTCGTGGTGTCCAAGGTCTTGACGCTCCAACACCACCAAGATGAAGACCAACGATGCCACATCTTCCACACCAAGGCCGACATCAATGGGCGCTCCATCAAGGTCATCATCGACGGAGGTAGTTGTCACAACTTGGCAAGTGAAGAGCTATGTTCCAAGCTGCAATTGGTCAAGAAGAAGCACCCCCGTCCCTACAAGGTGCAATGGCTAAGCGACTCCGGCACTATTCAAGTGGAGCACACGGTGCAAGTTTCTTTCAAGATCGGCGCCTACAAGGACACCCTAGAGTGTGATGTGGTTCCCATGTTTGTGTGCCACCTTCTTTTGGGAAGACCTTGGCAATTCGACCGTGGCGTCATCCACAACGTACAAACCAACCACTATAGCTTCAAGATGAAAGGCACGGAGTATGTGCTTCGACCAATGTCACCAAGCCAAGTGATCGCCGACAAGCAAGCTTCCACCCATCATGGAGAAACTAGTGAGAGAGTGCACCACCAAAAAGAAAGTGAGAGCCACAAGCCAAAAGTGAGCACCTCTTCACCAAGAGAGAAAAACTTAGTCCTCGTAGCCACAAAAGAGAGATGGGAGAAGTGTGTGAGGACCCATCAAGTGTCATCCACTTTGTCCTCCTATGCAAAGATGAGGTGACCAACACTAACAATCCTAATCCTCTTCCTCTAGTGTTTTCCAACTTGTTGCAGGAATTCGAGGATGTGTTTCCCGATGAGCTACCTCCGGTCTCCCTCCTCTACGTGGCATTGAACATAGGATTGACCTCATCCCCGACGCACCTCTTCCAAACAAGGCTCCCTACCGCGTGAACCCCAAAGAAACTAAGGAGATCCAACGGCAAGTACAACAACTCATCGACAACGGACATGTACGTGAAAGCTTAAGCCCGTGTGCCATTCCCGTTACACTTGTGCCCAAGCAAGATGGTAGTTTTCACATGTGCTTAGATTGTAGGCCCATCAAATGCTATCACCGTTTGTTATAGACACCCCATTCCTCGCCTAGATGATATGCTTGATGAACTTAGCGGCGCCACCATTTTCTCAAAAATTGACCTTAAAAGTGGCTATTATCAATCCGCATCCAAGAATGTGATGAATGGAAAACAACTTTCAAAACAAAATTTGGCTTATACGAATGGTTGGTTATGCCTATGGGTTTGTCGGAAGCTCCCAGTACTTTCATGCGTCTTATGCATTTTGTGCTTCATCCTTATATTGGAGTGTTTGTTGTGGTTTACTTCGATGACATTCTTGTTTTTAGCACTTCCATGAAAGAGCATCTAAGTCATGTTAGGGCTGTTTTGCAAACTCTTCGCAAGGAACGTCTTTATGCCAACATGAAAAAGTGCACATTTGGTGTTGACAAGCTTGTTTTCTTGGGATTCGTTGTTTCTTCCAAGGGTGTGCATGTTGATGAATCTAAAATTGAAGCAATTAAAACTTGTCCCCAACCCACCAATTTGCAACAAGTGCGTAGCTTTCTTGGTCTTGCGGGTTTCTACCATCGCTTTGTGAAAGACTTTAGAACCATCGCCGCACCTTTGCATGATTTGAGTAAGAAAAATGCTCCTTTTGTTTGGGGACCTTTGCAATCCACTGCTTTTGATGAGCTCAAATCTTTGCTTATCCATGCTCCGATTCTTGCTTTACACAACTTTGAAAAAACTTTTGAGGTTCATTGTGATGCAAGTGGTACCGGAATTGGTGGAGTTTTGATGCAAGAAAAGCGAGCTATTGCATATTTTAGTGAAAAACTCTCCGGTGCTTAACTTAACTATCCCATCTATGACAAAGAATTGTATGCTTTAGTGCGTGTGTTGCATGTTTGGGAGCATTGCCTTAGACCGCATGAGTTTGTCATACATACCGATCATGAAACACTTAAATACCTAAAAGGTCAAACCAAGTTGAATAATCGACATGCTAAATGGAGTAAATTCATTGAATCTTTTCCATATATATGATCAAGTACATTAAGGGCAAAGAAAACATGGTGGCGGATGCCCTTTCCCACAAATGCATGTTACTTACCCAACTTGAATTGAATGTTGTTGGTTTTGAGCACATCAAAGACTTGTATGCGAATGATCCTACCTTTGTTATTCCTTATGCTAAGTGTTTGACGCATACTTCTTGGGAACGATATTACATCAAGGACGATTATCTTATGAGAGCTAACAAACTTTGCATTCCCGAGTCTTCTCTTCGTTTGCTCCTTTTGCAAGAGGCTCATGGAGGCAGACTCATGGGACACTTTGGACGAGACAAGACATTCACCACGCTCTCCAGGAACTATTATTGGCCAAAGATGTTTCGCGATATCGCCCGTTTCACCAACCGGTGCTCTACATGTGGCAAAGCTAAGTCACACTCTCAATCCCATGGTTTACATATGCCTTTACCGATTCCACATCAACCTTGGGAAGACATTTGCATGGATTTTGTGCTTGGATTACCTAGGACTCAAAATGGCAAGGACTCCGTTTTTGTTGTTGTGGACTGATTCTCTAAAATGGCTCATTTTATCCCATGCAATAAGATAGACGATGCTTCACATGTTTCCAATCTCTTTTGTAGGGAAATCTTGCGGTTGCATGGTGTACTAAAGACAATTGTGTCGGATCGAGACGTGAATTTCTTAAGCTACTTTTGGAAGATGCTATGCGCCAAGCTCGGGATCAAGCCACTATTCTCCATGGCATATCATACTCAAACCGATGGCCAAACGGAAGTCACCAACCGGAGGCTTGCAGATCTCCTACGCGTGTTGATCAAGAAGAACATCAAGGAGTGGGAGGAGTGCCTACCCATCGCTGAGTACGCCTACAACCGTGCAAGACACACTACCACCGGCAAGTCCCCCTTCGAGGTCGTCTATGGTTTCAACCCTTTGTCTCCATTGGACATCCTTCCTCTACCGCTCCAAGAACGAGCAAACATGGACGCGAGTGCAAGGGGCACCTACCTCAAGAAGATGCATGAAGAAACACATTCCATGATCGAGCGCCAAGTACAACGACTCGCTTCCAAGCTCAACATTAACAAGTCTTCGATGGTGTTCCAACCGAGTGATCAAGTATGGATACATCTCCGCAAAGACCGCTTCCCCAAGGAACGCAAGTCCAAGCTACTCCCGAGAACCAATGGACCATTCAAGGTGCTTGCATGGTACAACGACAACGCCTACAAGGTCGACATCCCATGCGACAAGTACAATGTTAGTGAGACGTCCATTTTGCATCATGCTTTTATATCAATATTTATTGCATTATGGGCTGTTATTACACGTTATGTCACAATACTTATGGCTATTCTCTCTTATGTTACAAGGTTTATCATGAAGAGGGAGAATGCCAGCAGCTGGGATTCTGGCTAGAAAAGGAGCAAATATTGGAAACCTATTCTGCAGAGCTCCAAAAGTCTTGCAACTCCACGAAAGTCATTTTTTGATTTAATAAGAATTATTGAGCAAAGAAAGTACCTGAGGGGGCCCACACCCTTACCGGGAGGGTGCCCCCCCTACTGGGCGCGCCCCCTGTCTCCTGGGCCCCCTGGTGGCCCTTCGGTGCCCATCTTCTTCTATATGAGGTATTTTACCCTGGAAAAAAAATCAGAAGCAAGCTCACGAGACGAAACTCCGCCGCCATGAGGCGGAACCTTGGCGGAACCAATCTAGGGCTCCGGCGGAGCTGTTCTGCCGGGGAAACTTCCCTCCGGGAGGGGGAAATCATCACCATCGTCATCACCAACGATCCTCTCATCGGGAGGGGGTCAATCTCCATCAACATCTTCACTAGCACCATCTCCTCTCAAACCCTAGTTCATCTCTTGTATCCGATCTTGTATCCAAAACCACAATTTGGTACCTGTGGGTTGCTAGTAGTGTTGATTACTCCTTGTAGTTAATGGTAACTGAAAGTGCGTTATATCGACTAGAGGGGGGTGAATAGGCGATTTTTATGAATTCTTCACTTAGGAATTTGCTGGTGAGGAAATTCCTAAATAAAGAACTACTTGCAGCGGAATAAGTACTCAAAAGTAAACATAGCAGAACACATGCATAGTCATCATGATGAAATGAAGACAAGCATAGAGTACAAAAAGCGTAAGCACAGGATAACACAAGATGAAGACGGACATGCTGAAGAAATTGAACTAAGGAAATTGAGAAAGTCTTCAGTCAAAGTCTTCAAACAGATATGAACAAGCACACAACAACAAAAATGAGGAAATGAAAGAGTTGAGGAAATAGAACCAGTAAGCTCGGTGAAGACAATGATTTGGTAAACTAGTTCCAACTGCTGTCTCAATTGTACATATGGTTGGAACGGCTGAGTATTTAAACTCGAGGACACACAGTCCCGGACACACAGTCCTCACCGTATTCTCCTTGAGCTAAAGTCACACAGACCTCGCCCAATCACTCGTGGTAAGTCTTCAGGTGACTTTCGGACCTTCACAAACTTGGTCACTCGGCGATCCACAATTCCTCTTGGATGCTCTAGACCTTGACGCCTAACCGTCTGGAAGAAGCACATTCTTCAAAGCTAACAAGCATCGGATCCACGCAGGATCAATCTCTTCAGTGATGCTCAATCACTTTAGAGTTTTGAAGGTTTGGGTTTTGGGTTTTCCTCACTTGATGATTTTCGTTCAAAGTGATCGGAGGATGGGATGCTCTCAAATGACAAGTGTCAGTTTCTCTCGGAGCAGCCAACCAGCTAGTGGTTGTAGGGGGCGGCTATTTATAGCCTAGGGAGCAGCCCGACATGATAAGACATAAATGCCCTTGTCTGATATGACCATTAGGTGGGTAGATATTTTCGGACAGCTGGCACGTAACACAACAACGGTCCGAATTTTGAGTCTCAAATTCCTCAGGGCTATCATGTTCCTCACTATGTAGGCAATCCGCACTGGCGAATTCCTAACTCCTCAGTCAGAACAAATTCCTTAGAGACCAGAAGAACTTCGTCACTGTCACTAAAGAATATGACTGAACTGCATGATATTTCCAATGGCTTCACTCGAAGGGATTGGTAGGTGTAGGATTTTGAGTTGAGCATCACATGGAAAAATTTCCTTAGTATTTCCTCGACCCCCTTTAACAGTACGGTGTTTCCTATGACTCAAGAAAGAGAAAATGAAACTATAAAAACAAGAGTCTTCACGCTTCATGTTCCTTGAATGATTACCAAGTCTTGAAGGTCACACCAATTTCTTCACTTTCAAAGTCTTCAGAAAGTCTTCAGAAATCCAAAGTCTTCAGTCGAAGAACTTCATATTTAGGGGTCGACTTTCTCTGTAATTATCAAACTCCTCATAGACTTATAGACCTGTGTACACTCACAAACACATCAGTCCCTTAACCTATAAGTCTTCAATACACCAAAATCACTAAGGGGCACTAGATGCACTTACAATCTCCCCCTTTTTGGTGATTGATGACAATATAGGTTAAGTTTTCAACGGGGATAAATATATGAAAGTGTAAGTATTGATGTTGAGGAATTTGATTGCAAGATATAGAAGAACTCCCCCTGTAGATGTGCATAGTGAGGAATTTGCTTTTGAAGCAATGCACACTTGAAGAGTATAATCATGGAGGTCTCCACCTATATCTATACACGCATTTGACATATAATATGAAGAATTTGAAATGCATGATGAAATATGGTGACTGATGTAATTCAGCATGCATGCATTGACATAAATGAGGAATAAGCATGCAGAAGAAAACAACAAAAGTATCAGGCCACCATAGAGTTTAAGATTACAACTCGATCCAGCAAAGTCATCAGAAGAACGAGAGTTGTAACTTAGCAAAAAAATGCCATATATGATAGACCCGCTTGAAGACTAACTCAAATTTCTCCCCCTTTGTCATCGAATGACCAAAAGGGTTGAAAATGAGGACTAACGCCCCTGAAGAATATGATGATGATGGAGGAGCGCTAAAGTTGTCAGGGTCTTGAGTCGATGTAGGGCCTGCTGCAGTGTCGTCCAAGTCTTCATACTCGTCCGTGTTGCACGATGAAGAATATGAACTGGCGACCAAGGGAGGAACCTTGACCTTCTTGAGTTTCTTCGGTGCTGGAGCAGACCAATCAAAATCTTCTTTGAAGCCCATGTTCTTCAAATATTCTTCACCATAGAGATGATGTAGAATAGCCCAGGTGCGATCGAAGGCTTCATGGAGGTAGTAATGGTTTTTCTTCACTGCATTATGTGTAGAGGTCATGTTGTGAAGAATAGAGCCAAACTGACGCTTAACCCATTTGTGGTTTCGATCCACCTTCTGGTGAAGACTTGAAGCAGCTCACGGTCAGTCATCACACGAGGAGCAGTAGCTTGAGGACTTGACTTGGGAGCATTGGCAGCAGAGTCGTGAGTGGCAGAGTCATCATTGGTGGAATTGGATGCAGCTTTGCGGAACTGACCATCCAATGGACGAATGCCTTCATCGATAACGGCTGGTGACTTGCCCTTCTCATCAGCTGAGGAATATGTCCTCTTGAGGACTTCAATCGGGGGCAAGTAGCTGAGGTGATTCTGAAAGTCATCCTTGTAATTGAGTGAAGACCTTGTTTTGAGGAATCTCATGATCCACGTCGCGTAAGGATTCAGCTCAAATGGTGAAAGTGCAACATTCGCTAGAGTCCTCATGAAGAAATCATGATAATTGATGGGGATGCCATGCATGATGTTGAATAGCATATTCTTCATCATCCCAACAATTTCTTCATCGGATGAGTCATGGCCTTTGATAGGACTCATGGTCTTCGTCAGAATGCGATAGATGGTTCTTGGCACATAGAGCAATTCCTTCACGAGGAATTTGGTCCTTGGAGCTTGACCAGGCTTTAGAGGCTTCATGAGTACTTGCATAGAGTGAGTAGTAAGTTTAGGCTCATCATACAGACAACGAGCACCTTCAGGTGGAGGACTGAGTGGCAAGGCACGAAGCAATTTAGAGGCTGGTGCCTTGTAGTGAGTGTTTTCGGTCATCCAGTCCAACACCCAAGAGTTGATGTCACTAGCATCACTTGTGATATGCAGCGTTGCGTAGAACTGAAGAATGAGCTCTTCATTCCAATCAACTATGTCTGAGAAAAAGTTGAGCAAGCCTGCATCATGAAGCATACTGAGGACTTGAGAGAATCAAGGCATTGATTCCATGTCCATGTGAGGAATATGCTCGTGGTCGAAGACTTTATCCTTGTTGTGAAGCAGTGAAGAATAGAAATTGGCCTGGCTAGCAGTCTAGAAACGCTTCCTTCTAAGTCGAGCATTGTCATATGGGTTGAATTCAGTGAAGAACACATGCTCGCCGAAGAAATCATCAGCCTTGAATTTTTGCTTCTTTGAGAAGGGATCCTTTGGCTTGGACTGAGGAGTATCAGTCAATTGCATCACTACCTCAGGAATCGCAATCTCAGGTTCCTCATGCTGACGAATTTTAGGCTCTTCTTCAACTGCAGCCTGGGTCATCAATTCTTCATTTACAATTTCTTCAGCACTAGTGGTTGGAATTTCTTCATGGACAGACGGGGTTGCATGAGGTTCTTCAGATCCCATTTGCACTTCAGTAGCAGCAGGGGACTGAGGAATTGCTTGAAGTGGAGTTAACATCGGAGAGTTGGGGTGCTGACTTTCCCCAAAGTCATCATTCAGCACAGGTGTGGTACAGCCAATGTCCACATCCCCGTCTTCCATTTCTTCAACACCTGCCTCTTCAGCAGTGAACTGAGGCATAGGTGAGGAAACAACTGGGATTGAAGGGATTTTGCCCACTTCAATTTCTTCATCCAACTTCTCCGTCGAAGCAGCATAAGGAGTTTCTTCATCGGATTCATTGGGAATCACATAATCTTCACCAAAAGGAACAAGGTCCTTTGATGGTATGAAAGAGACAGGAACGACATCAATTGGATTTTTCGTTGAGCTAGTCAGAGGCTTCATTTTCTTCGGAGCTAAAGAGTCTGATGAAGCTGATGCCTTGCTCTTTTTCATTGCTGCACGCTCTGCAACCTTGGTCTTCTTCACATCTAATGCAGATGGAAGGATCAGAGTGGGAGTAGGTGCAGGAGGTGCAGGGACTTTGGTTCAGTTTCTTCAGGCACAACTGATGCAGTTGCCCTGACTTCTTCATTTTCTTCAGGCGCACCGCTAGTGGATGCCCTGACAATTTCTTCAGTGGCTGGAATGCAGTCAACAGCCCTGGTACTCTCATTTTCTTCAGCAACCTGATTTTCATCAGCGGTGCTGGCATGTTCTTTAGTAGGCTGAGCAGATGCTTCAGGCTGAGGAACTTCAACGTGCACAGGAGCAGCAACACTTGAAGTGAATTTCTTCGTCAAATTGACGAACCGGACCTTGGCACCCTTCCAATTAGCATAGTACCGATTGAATTCATCACTCAGTTGCTTGATTTTAGCTTGCAATGCAATGAGTTGGTCAGGAGTGAGAGTGAGGACATTGTCCTTGAGATAGCGTTGCTTCTTGTACTGCGCTTTCTTCAGCCTTCTGCCTTCTTCAAATTTCCACTTTTCTTCCTCAATGAAGGCAGTCAGAACATGACTCTGACTAGGAGTGAGGTTCATGTCCGGCAATGGCGTGTTAGGGGCTTTGTGCCATAGGTCAATGAAGTGGAGGATCAACTTTGGATCCAATAGCAGTAGCACATTGCTGCCTTTGGCTCTTGTGGCCCTGGCTTGCCTGTCTCTGATGATTTCGGCAAGTTCTTCATCATCAGCCTCATCGTTATCATAGGGAACTTGGAAGGCGACCTGCTTCTTGTGAGGACTTGGTCGAAGGCCTCGTCCAGCAGTGGCCTTTTTCTTCAACAGAGAGGGGCCGGCTGAGGAATTTGGTGCAGCAGTGGAGCTTGCAGATGCTCCTGAGGCAATAGTGATGCCATTTGTCCTTTGGCACATGGCGAAATGCACAGGTGCAGAGGATTTTGTAGGAGCAGCTGCAGATTTTGTTGGAGGAGCTGAGGACTTGATTGGAGGAGCTGAGGACTTTGGAGGAGGAGCAGCAAACTGAGAAATTGGCCGTGAGGGCTTTAAAGAATCTGGCCTTGAGGGCATTGCTGAGGAGCTTGGCCGTGAGGGCATTGACGGAGAAGCACTTGACTTATGCGCATGCTTCTTAGGCATTGCCTTCTTCAGCTTACTAGCAGAGGCCTCAGCAGCGGTAGCGGCAGCAACAGAGTCTGCATTGAATTTCCTCACTGCTTCCTTTGCTTGCTTGGCCAATTTGGCCTGACGCTTTGCCCATTCATCAGCATAGTCCTCACCGCGCTTGAGGCTAGTGGGATCTGCCAATTGGCCTAGTGCCAATGGAGGTCTTTGGCATGGAGGGTTGAGTGCGAATTTCTTCATGTACTTGGGAGTAACATACCTGTACTCCCTCCATTCCCATGCCCATCTCCTCTCAATCCTTTGAATGCACACTTTGCGCTGCTTTTTGTCCTCCTTGCCAAATTTGGCCTCATCAGGAGTGTAGTATCCAACATAAATGTCCTCAGGGATTTCAAAAGCAGTATTGACCTCTGGCCTCTTTCCTCCCTTCTGTGGCTTCTTGTCAGCCATTTTCTTCAGCTGAGGAATATGAACAACTGAAGTTTCTGAAGAGGCGTGCAACTTTTCTTCGAGGAACGCTAAAAATGAGTTAAGTTGATGAGAACCTAGTGATTCAGCAGCGGACATGAGTACCTGTGAACAGAGTATAGTTGCGAGGAATTTGGAGAGGTCATATGCATTCTCAGAAGATTTTCAAAATGAAAAGGTTTGAGGAATTTGACCAGATGAGTCTCGAAGAATTTCACTAAGCATTCTTAATCTTAGGTTCCAGAGTTGTACAGATTGAAAATCCACACAATTGAGGAATCTTGAAGAAAACCATCGGTTAGGGAAACGGATCAAGAACATATGACATGTGAGGTGTTCATGTGTGTGAAGAGTTAAAAAACAAACACCTTTGAAGGTTTTCAAGAAAACATATGAATCAAAGAGGGTAGTAAAAGTAACTTTTAATTACCCGAGATGAAGAACACGATGAACTGAGAAGTGTAGATGTGAAGTTCATCAGTTCAGATCTTCCATGCCCTAACTCGGCAGAGGAAGACGACTACGGCGGTGGCGAAGTGTTGAAATCCGCAACCGGCGCGAGTACGCCGGCGACGAGGTCGAGGAAGTGAAGCTCTTCCTCACCGGCGACGATGAAGTAGCGGCGGCGCTAGGTTTTGGGAAGCTCAAGTGGGAGTGAGAGCGAGCGGAGTAAAAGTGATGTGAGGAAGAGGCAGGGGTATTTATAGTGGAAGTGAAAAAACTGTGCGCCCGAGGATTTTGGACGAACGTGCCCCTAGCCCTTCTCATTCGCTTGACATGTGTCACTCACATACTGAGAGGTGGCGATCGTGTAGGATCTTGGGTGAATAGATAAATATTGTCGTGGGATGCAGAACGGTTTGAGCGGCAAAGCCGAAAATTCAGATCAGATATATTTAAAGTTTCCATTCGCAATTTCTTCAGCTATCAAGGACACAGTGAAGATTTTGAACGAGTTTCAAATAGAACGCACATGAAGAATTTGTGAATAGACTAGGTTGAGTTTAGCATAGAGGGGGAAGGGTCCGATCACATTCACTTAGTTGAAGAAATCAACTTGAAGAATTAGCAATAGGTGAATGCTGTAGAGGACATAAAACTCGTATATATATTCAAATGAAGAACAACACCGGAAAGAGTGAAGACAATGCAAAGTTGAAGAATTTGAAAAACTGAGGAATTTCAAAAATGAAGAAAAACTCAAATTGAAGATTTTCAACTTTGGGTGGTGGCGTAATCCACCATATAAGAAAGCTGATTTCAGACGCCACATACAATTGTCGTAGGGCTCTGAGAATTAATTTCTTCATACTTAGAGGGTTAGTCTTCATTGATTGAAGAAAAACATTACTTTGTGTGTTGCGCATCTAAGTCATCAAGTCAGCATAAGTGTTAGGATGTGTGTCCATTTCAGAGAACATTCGAAGATTCTAGGATATTTAGCTCACACCGCAATTTGCTAAATGTCTTATCATCCAAGGGCTTAGTGAAGATATCGTCCAGCTGATCTTCAGTGCTTGCATGGTCGATGGAGATATCGCCCTTCAACACATGATCACGAAGAAAATGATGACGAATCTGGATGTGCTTTGTCTTCGAGTGCTGAACTGGGTTATGAGCAATCTTGATAGCGCTCTCATTGTTGTAGTAGAGAGGCACATCTTCACATTGATGCCATAGTCCTTGAGTATTTGCTTCATCCATAGTAATTGAGCACATCATGATCCAGTAGCAATGTACTCAGCTTCTGCAGTGGAGAGTGACACGCTGTTCTGTTTCTTCGAGGACCAACAGACCAAAGATCATCCAAGGAAATGGCATGTGCCTGATATTGACTTGCGGTCCACGCAATCGCTAGCATAGTCAGAGTCTGAATTTCCAATGAGATCAAATGAAGAGCCCTTGGGATACCATAATCCAAGTGTTGGTGTGTGAGCTAGATATCGAAGAATATGCTTCACAACCTTATGGTGTGATTCCTTCGGTGTAGCTTGAAATCGGGCACACATGCAAACACTAAGCATAATATCCGGCCTAGATGCACATAGGTACAATAAAGAACCAATCATGGAGCGGTATACCTTTTGATCGAAGTCTTTACCATTTTCATCAGTGCATAGATGGCCATTTGTCGGCATTGGAATTTTGACCCCTTTGCAATCTTGCATGCCGAATTTCCTCAATACGTCCTTGAGGTATTTCTCCTGAGATATGAATATCACATTGCGCTGTTTACGAATTTGAAGACCTAATAATAATTTCAACTCTCCCATCATAGACATTTGATATTCTTCACTCATCATATAGGCAAATTCATCACTATAACGTTGATCAGTACAGCCAAAGATAATATCATCAACATATATTTGGCACACAAACAATTCATCATCATAGGACTTAGTGAAAAGAGTTGGGCCGAGTGAACCGGGTTTGAAGCCTTTCTTCATGAGGAATTCCTTCAAAGTATCATACCACGCCCGAGGGGCTTGCTTGAGGCCGTACATGTCCTTGTTGAGTCTGAAGACTTTGTCAGGATTCTTTGGATCTTCAAAACCTGGGGGTTGAGCAACATATACTTCTTCCTCAAGCTTACCATTGAGGAATGCACTTTTCACATCCATTTGATATAAAGTAATATTATGATGGTTAGCATAAGCAAGTAATATGCGAATAGCCTCAAGTCTAGCAACAGGTGCAAACGTTTCATCGAAATCAATTCCTTCAACTTGTGTGTAGCCTTGAGCTACAAGACGTGCCTTATTCCTCACCACAAGGCCATTTTCATCTTGCTTGTTGTGGTAGATCCACTTTGGGCCAATAATATTGTGCTTGCGAGGAACTGGACATTTGACCAGTTCCCAGATGTTGTTGAGCTCAAACGGATGTAATTCTTCTTGCATAGCTTGAATCCACTCAGGCTCCAGAAATGCTTCATCTACCTTAGTGAGCTCTGTGATAGAGACAAAAGCAAAGTGCCCACAAAAGTTAGATAAATGTGAAGATTTTGAGCGTGTGAGAGGACCTGGTGCTTCAATGTCATCGATGATCTTCTCGATTTGCACTTCGTTTGCAATGCGAGGATGAGCGCGTTGTCTTCGAGGAATTTGATCCGCATTCTCTTCAGGAGCATTTTCCTCAATACCATTTTCTTCAGGTGCGCCAGCTCGACGTTCATCACGTTCTGGAATGAATTCTTCAGCAGATTCTTCGGTGGGAATGACATCCTCAGTAGCCTTGAACTTGATGGATTCCTCAGGTGCTGGTTCATCTAACACAGAAGGTAGGTGCTCTCTTTGCGAGCCATTAGTCTCATTGAACCGCACATCTACAGTTTCAACAACTTTGTGAAGAATGTTGTTGAAGACTCTGTAGGTGTGCGAGTCCTTTCCGTAACCAAGCATAAAACCTTCATGTGCTTTCGGTGCAAATTTAGAATTATGATGAGGATCTCTAATCCAACAGTTAGCATAGAAGACTTTGAAATAACTCAGATTGGGTTTCTTGTCAGTGAGGAGTTCATAGGCAGTCTTCCTAAAAAAATTGTGAAGATATATCCTATTGATGATGTGGCACGCAGTATCAATGGCCTCAATCCAGAAGCGATGACGTTTCTTGTATTCATCAAGCATAGTGCGAGCCATTTCAACAAGGGTCCTGTTTTTGCGCTCCATGACGCCATTCTGCTGATGAGTATAAGGAGCAGATAACTCATGAGTAATACCAAGTTCATCAAGATAGCCATCAAGACCGGAATTCTTGAACTCAGTCCCATTGTCACTTCTGATGTGCTTGATCTTCACACCAAAGTTGGTTGAAGCCCTCGAGGAAAATCGTTTGAAGATTTCCTGCACTTCATGTTTGTAAGTGACAATGTGCACCCATGTATAACGATAATAATCATCAACAATAACAAAACCATATTGAGAAGCATCATTTCGAATTGCAGAATAATGATTGAGACCAAAACGATCCATGTGAAGCAATTCAAATGGTCGAGTGGTAGTCATGACAGTCTTCGCTGGATGTTTGGCCTTGGTCATCTTTCCTGCTTCACAGGCTCCGCATAAGTGATCCTTGAGGAATTTGACATTCTCAATGCCAATGACATGCTTCTTCTTCTCAAGCGTGTGCAAATTCCTCATGCCAGCATGACCAAGTCGTCGATGCCATAGCCAGCCTTCTAAAGCTTTTGCAAGTAGGCATACGGCCGGTTGAGGTCCTGTAGAGAAATCAACAATATACAAGTCTCCTCTCCTAAAGCCTTCGAAGACTTTTGAATGGTCAGCTTCCATGATCACAACACAACAACATTTTCGAAAGACAACAACCATATCGAGATCACAAAGCATTGAGACAGACATGAGGTTGTATCCGAAGGATTCAACTAGCATGACTTTGTCCATGTGTCTATCCTTTGAGATCGCAACTTACCTAGACCCAATACCTGGATTTTTCCTTTGTCAGCGAACATGATATGCTTTAGATGTGACGGTGATAATGGAGCATCCATCAATAGATTCTTGTCACCAGTCATGTGATTTGTACATCCATTATCGAGGACCCACTCATTGGCTTTGGGTTGATCATCCTTGGCACCCTTTGCCATGAAGCAATAGGTGGGAGCGTAGTCATCATTGCCTTCATCAGTCTTGTTGGTGAAGCCATTTTCTTCAGAGTTGAAGATAGACTTGCTGACGAATGTATTAGCGAGAGCTAGGCTCGCCACACCAGACTCGGACTCCTCAAATGCCTCCTCGTCCTCATGTTCCTCAGATTCAGCCTCAGAGTCCATTTCCTTGCCAATGAATGCCCGAGCCTTCTTGGAGCTGCTCTTCTTGTGAGATGAAGACTTTGAAGATTTCTTCTTCTTCTTGGCATCATCAGAACTGTAATCCTTGTATTTCTTTTTCTTCAATTCCTTATCCCACTGAGGACAATCTTGAATGTAGTGACCAGGTTTCTTCCATTTGTGGCATAGCCTCTTCTTGTAGTCATTGGATGAGGAATCATTGCTCCTTGAGGATTTTCCAAAGTGACCACATCCTGAGAACTTCTGAAATTTCTTCACGAGCAGTGCTAGTTCCTGGCTCAGTTCTTCAGGATCACCAAGGCTGCTAGTAGAGTCCTCTTCTTCAGACTCAGAGACTGCCTTGGCCTTCAGAGCACGTGGTTTGCCATAGCTCGAACCATAGAGATCTCTCTTCTCAGCAAGCTGGAACTCATGAGTGTTTAGCCTCTCGAGGATGTCAGTGGGATCAAGTGACTTGTAATCAGCACGCTCTTGAATCATCGGTCCTAGAGAGTCAAATGAGGAATCGAGTGATCTCAGCAATTTCTTCACCACCTCATGGTCGGTGATGTCAGTGGCGCCAAGCGCTTGAAGCTCATTTGAGATATCAGTGAGGCGATCAAAGGTTTGCTAAACATTTTCATTGTCGAGTCTTTTGAAGCGGTTGAAGAGATTGCGAAGAACGTCAACACGAGAGTCACGTTGAGTTGAGACTCCTTCATTTACTTTGGAGAGCCTATCCCAG
Organism: Triticum aestivum; assembly: GCF_018294505.1. Taxonomy (NCBI): domain Eukaryota; kingdom Viridiplantae; phylum Streptophyta; class Magnoliopsida; order Poales; family Poaceae; genus Triticum; species Triticum aestivum. The sequence continues at coordinate 98,712,979 of NC_057813.1, read as the reverse complement.
ATAAGCTTAACAGTTTCCAAAGCACTCACTCTACCATATTTCCCTTTGCTCAGATGGACACATATGATGTTCTTTGCTTGAGAATCAAGTTGCTTGAATCTCTTCACATCAGCAGCATTCAGGGAAGGTATGACTGAGGGAACACCATTTTCCACAACATACCAGAGATCGTTATCAATTGCCTCAAGATGCATTCACATCTTATTCTTCCAATAGGGTTAGTCCTTTCCATCGAAGGTAGGACACCCAACAAATACCTTGATCATACCTGCGCTCGACATAACTAAAACTCCAGGTGGTTAAACCAAAATCACACAGAACAAGGGAGTACCTTGCTCTGATACCAATTGAAAGTGCGTTATATTGACTAGAGGGGGGGGTGAATAGGCGTTTTTTATGAATTCTTCACTGAGGAATTTGCTGGTGAGGAAATTCCTAAATAAAGAACTACTTGCAGCGGAATAAGTACTCAAAAGTAAACATAGCAGAACACACTCATAGTCATCATGATGAAATGAAGACAAGCACAGAGTACAGAAAGCGTACACAGGATAACACAAGATGAAGACGGACAAACTGAAGAAATTGAACTGAGGAAATTGAGAAAGTCTTTAGTCAAAGTCTTGAAACAGATATGAACAAGCACACAACAACAGAAATGAGGAAATGAAAGAGTTGAGGAAATAGAACCAGTAAGCTCGGTGAAGACAATGATTTGGTAGACCAGTTCCAACTGCTCTCTCAGTTGTACATCTGGTTGGAGCAGCTGAGTATTTAAACTCGAGGACACACAGTCCCGGACACACAGTCCTCACCGTATTCTCCTTGAGCTAAAGTCACACAGACCTCACCCAATCACTCGTGGTAAGTCTTCAAGTGACTTCCGGACCTTCACAAACTTGGTCACTCGGCGATCCACAATTCCTCTTGGATGCTCTAGACCTTGACGCCTAACCATCTGGAAGAAGCACAGTCTTCAAAGGTAATAAGCATCGGATCCATGCAGGATCAATCTCTTCAGTGATGCTTAATCACTTTGGAGTTTTGAAGGTTTGGGTTTTGGGTTTTCCTCACTTGATGATTTTCGCTCAAAGTGATCGGAGGATGGGATGCTCTCAATTGACAAGTGTCAGTTTCTCTCGGAGCAGCCAACCAGCTAGTGGTTGTAGGGGGCAGCTATTTATAGCCTAGGGAGCAGCCCTTGTCTGAAATGACCGTTAGGTGGGTAGATATTTTGGGACAGCTCGCGCGTAGCACAACAACGGTCAGAATTTTGAGTCTCAAATTCCTCAGGGCTATCATGTTCCTCGCTGTGTAGGCAATCCGCACTGGCAAATTCCTAACTCCTCAGTCAGAACAAATTCCTTAGAGACCAGAAGAATTCGTCTCTATCAATGAAGAATATGACTGAACTGCATGAGATTTCCAATGGCTTCACTCGAAGGGATTGGTAGGTGTAGGATTTTGAGTTGAGCATCACATGGAAAATTTTCCTTAGTATTTCCTCGACCCCCTTTAACAGTATGGTGTTTCCTATGACTCAAGAAAGAGAAAATGAAACTATAAAAACAAGAGTCTTCACGCTTCATGTTCCTCGAATGATTACCAAGTCTTCAAGGTCACACCAATTTCTTCACTTTCAAAGTCTTCAGAAATCCAAAGTCTTCAGTCAAAGAACTTCAATTTTATGGGTCGACTTTCTCTGTAATTATCAAACTCCTCATAGACTTATAGACCTGTGTACACTCACAAACACATCAGACCCTTAACCTATAAGTCTTCAATACACCAAAATCACTAAGGGGCACTAGATGCACTTACACTAATTGGTTTACTTTGTGGAATATGTTCATATCCTTTATGCATATTAATACTCATCTGATTATGAACATGAATATGCTTTGTGAGTAGTTCCGTTTGTTCCTGAGGACATGGGTGAAGTCTTTCTATTAGTAGTCATGTGAATTTGGTATTCGTTCGATATTTTGATGAGACGTATGTTATCTCTCTAGTGGTTTTATGTGAACGTCGACTACATGACACTTCACCATTATTTGGTCCTAGAGGAAGGCATTGGGAAGGAATAAGTAGATGATGGGTTGTTAGAGTGATAGAATCTTAAACCCTAGTTTATGCGTTGCTTCGTAAGGGGCTGATTTGGATCCACTAGTTTCATGCTATGGTTAGGTTTACGTTAATACTTCTTTTGTAGCTGCGGATGCTTGCAATAGGGGTTAATCATAAGTGGGATGCTTGTCAAAGAAAAGGCAGTACCCAAGCACCGGTCCACCCACATATCAAATTATCAAAGTAACAAACGCTAATCATATGAGCGTGATGAACTAGCTTGACGATAATTCCCATGTGTTCTCGGGAGCACTTTTTTCATTCTAAAAAATTGTCCAGGCTTGTCCTTTGCTACAAAAAGGATTGGGCCACCTTGCTGCACCATATTTACTTTCATTACTTGTTACCCATTACAAATTATCTTATCACAAAACTATCTGTTACCTACAATTTCAGTGCTTGCAGAGAATACCTTACTGAAAGCCGCTTGTCATTTCCTTCTGCTCCTCATTGGGTTCGACACTCTTACTTATTAAAAGGACTACAATAGATCCCCTATACTTGCGCGTCATCAAGACTCTTTTTTGGCGCCATTGCCGGGGAGTGAAGCACCTTTGCTGAGTGGAACTTGGTAAGGAAACATTTATATAGTTTGTGTCGGCGTTCTGGGAACAGGGGTACCCAGACTTGCCTGCCTACGGCCTGCAGCGTGGCTCAAGGAGTGGCCCAGTACGGCCCATCTTCTTTAACACAAGCTCAAGACCCTCGCGAGGGGCCAGGCCTCGCGGGACAGACGACAGGAAGCTTCCTCAGGCATAGCCTCCTCAGGCTGGCTCACGAGGAGGCGGAGAGTTCAAGGCGGGGTACCTCACGAGGTGCCCGTGACACAAGCCGTGACGACCGAAGCCAGGCGGGCGCCAGGCCGGCGCCGGCCTGTGCAGTGTCCTTGTTTCCTCTTTGGTGCAAAGGGGGCAAGCGCAGGCAAGGGTATCAAGCAAAGGCAACCATTTCGGTGCAAGAAGACCAAGACCAGCAGAACGGCAGGATGGAGGTCATCGTGGAGCCCAAGCCGGTGTCATCATCAGAGCCTTTGGCAGGCGAGGACCAACTTTAGTCAGGATAAGTGTACTAGATGTTCCCCTTCAAAATGGCCAATTGTTGGCGCCCTTCCCGCTCAATATTTGGGAAGAGGACCAGGGCCTCGCTCTATAAATAGGGCTAGCCACCATAGTATAGGCATCTGAAGGTCGACGAAGCGAACCTTAGCCAGAACCACCAACACAAGATCTTCCACCAGTAAACCAATTAGTAGCATCAACTACAAGGAGAATCAACACTACTAGCAACCCATAGCTGACAATTTGTGGGTTTGATACAAGCTGGAACAAGGGACACTACAAAAAAAAGACACATCCGTGACATTTTGGGTCGAACGAATTTTTTTCTGTCATACATATGACACTTCTATGACGATAATTGTGACGAACCCGGTATCATCATAGATGTGGTGGGCTCCTACTTCTATGACAAAAAATCATGACAGAAACGGGCTTTTCGTCCTGGGCGGGCCGGAGATGCAGTTGCATGACATCTTTTGGGCCGTCCATGAGGGAAAAAACCATGGTAGAATCCAGGGGAGGAAAATTTCGGGGAGTTGCTGGTTACGATGGGAGTCGGGGCCGAGCGATGCGCGTTTCTCTCGTACACATACGCGCATGTGTGCGAGCGTTGGCTCTAACTGAACCCGAGCGAGGTGTTGGGCTCTAACTGAACCCGAGCAATTGCACTGCAGGCTACGCGTTACTGAACCGAGCGATCGATCGATGGCTGTTAACTGAACCCGATGGAGCGATTCCTTCGCTACTGCTGCTAACTGAAGCCGATCGATTGGATGAACAGTGAGCGTTGCGGGGGGGGGGGGGTTTGGATGAACAGTGAGCGGTGGCGTTACCTCTGGCTGAACAGGACACCGTGGTGTGGAGGGCTGGATGAACAGTAGACGGTGGAGGGGTGGCCGTGGAGGGGTGGTTGAACAGGACCCCGTGGTGTGGAGGGCTGGATGAACAGTAGACGGTGGAGGGCTGGATGAACAGTAGACAGTGGAGGGGTCGTTGAACAGTAGCCGGTGGAGTAGCACGCGGTGGAGGCTGGATGAACAGGAGCCCGTTGGAGGCTGGAGGAGGTCGACGGTAGCCCGTGGAGGCTGGAGGAGGTCGACGGTGGAGATGAACAATATCCCGTGGAGTCCCGTTTTGCGGTACGCCACACCCCTCCCGATGAACAGGACCCCCGTTTCGACCGTAGGAGGTCCGTTTCGTCCGTTTTGCGGTACGCCACACCCCTCCCGATCAACAGGACCCCCGTTTCGACCGTAGGAGGTCCGTTTCGTTCGTTTTGCGGTACGCCACACCCCTCCCGATCAACAGGACCCCCGTTTCGACCGTAGGAGGTCCGTTTCCTCCGTTTTGCGGTACGCCACACCCCTCCCGATCAACAGGACCCCCGTTTCGACCGTAGGAGGTCCGTTTCCTCCGTTTTGCGGTACGCCACACCCCTCCCGATCAACAGGACCCCATTGCGAATGTAGGAGGTCCATTTCCTCCATTGTGCGGCACGCCAGGCCTCGTTTCCATCACCTATTTCGTCCAAGCCCTGCCGATGAACACGGCCACACATTCCGTTCCGACCCAGCCGGTTGGCTCCCCATGAACAAAGCGACGATGCTGTTTCTCCGTTCCGACCCAGCCATGTACGTATGCGCGAGTAGGCGTTCGAGACCCTGCCCGTATGAATGTACGTGGCCGTATTTTTTTTCTTGCACCCTCGCCGCTGTATGTACGTGTACATGCTACGTGCGCGCCTCTACTACGACACATGCGCGCCTCTACTACGACACGTGCGCGCCTCTACTACGACATGTGCGTGACTCTACATCAACTAGTATGTACGTACACTTTCGCGACCAGAATGACAATGCTACGTACGCTTCGACCAGGTGGGTCCCGACTGTCAGGCACTTCCTTGCCTGCGAAGATGTAGCTGGTGGGTCCCAACAGTCAGGGGGGCGAATCATTTTGGGTTTTTTTGCCGGACGCACTTCCTTGCATGCGAAGGTGTAGCTGGTTGGTCCCAGCAGTCAGGAGGGAAACGTTTTTTTTGCGAAATATGGTGGCCCGTCCGGTGGGTCCCTGCTGTCAGGTGGAGGAATCATTATTTTCCGCGTAATAAGGAGGCACTTCCTTGCTGCGGCCGTGGACCCAGCTGTCAGCCTCTCGACATACAGTCCACGTCCGATGGAAGTCGTTCCTTGACCACGTTGACCACGCCGTGCCGAGAGCACCAGAGCGGTGGACGACGATGAGGCCTAAGAAGGGGACGACGCGGAGCCGGTGAAGATGCGACAGTGGATTCCCACGCGGAGAGGAGTATGAGTATGAGTATTCACTCATTCCACTACGGTGTGCGGCTGCCATCGCCGCAGGGCCTGGCCTAAGGTGGGAATAGTAGGGGCGGTGAGGCCTCTGTGGCAGCACAACCGGCCACGGGAGGCAGGAGCAGGCCGCACGACCGGCGCTGCTTTGGGCGGCTGGAGCAAGAAGACCAGAGGTTGAAGAAGCACTACAACCGTTGGATGGACATCGTACTGTCATTGGAGCTAGAATCGTTCATATTGACTAAGTTGACAAAGCCCTCCGTCCCCGTCAACTTAGTAGGCCCACAAGTCAGCTTCCCACCAAGGTGAGTCCCAGCTAGCAGGGGGAGTATTCATTTTTTGTGCTTAATAAAGAGGCACTTCCGGTGGGTCCGAGCTGACAGCGGGGGAAACGTTTTTTTCACTAAATACGGTGGCCCGTCCGGTGGGTCCCAGCAGTCAGGGGGAAATGTTTTTTTCGCAAAATAAGGTGGCCCGTCCGGTGGGTCCCTGCTGTCAGGTGGAGGAATAATTATTTTGCGCGTAATAAGGAGGCACTTCCTTGCAGCCGCCGTGGACCCAGCTGCCAGCCTCTCCACATACAGTACTCTTCCGATGGAAGTCGGTCATTGACCACGTTGACCATGCCGCGCTGAGAGCACCAGGGCGGTGGACGACGGCGATGCCTAGGAAGGGGACGACGCGGAGCTGGGTAAGACGCAGCAGTGGAAGCCCACGTGGAGAGGAGTACGAGGGTTCACTGGTTCGGCTGCGGTATGAGGCTGCCGTCGCCGCAGAATAACATGGGGTGTGGGTGAGTGGAGGGATGGCCTGGCCAGCGGTGGGAGTAGTATGGGGGAGGTGAGGCCTCCGCAGTAGCACAGCCGGCCACGGGAGGCAGGAGCAGGCGGCACGACCGGCGCTGCTTTGGGCGGCTGGACTAAGAAGACTAGAGGTTGAAGAAGCACTACGGCCGTTGGATGGACATCGTACGGTCACTGAAGCTAGAATCGTTTATATTGACTAAGTTGACAAAGCCCTTGGTACGCTCCAACTTAGTAGGCCCACAGGTCAGCCTCCGAAACGGTGCGCCCCAGATGTCAAGCGGAGGAATCATTTTTTGGGCGGCTGAAGCTAAGAATATCCGAGATTGAAGAAGAAGCACGACATCCGTTGGATAGATATCCAACGGCCACTGCTGCTAGAACCGTGTGTTGACTATAATAAGTTGACAAAGCCTTGCATACGCGTCAACTTATTTTTTTAGGGGATGCATCACTTAGTAGGCCCACAAGTGTGTGGCAGAGAACTTATAGCCCATTTGCTTTTGTAAGAATGTACATCGCATTTTTGAATTCTAATGGAATTTACAACAACCAATTTACAGTTTGTTAAAAGTACAACCCATTTTCTAGCTAGGACAACGATTAATAATTTCAACCAACCGTTGAAGACAGAATTCAATAAAATTTCCCACATTTTGATGGGATCCGAAATATTTTTATCCCGAAATTTCTAGTCAGATTAAATATAAATTTGTATTATGTAAAAATCCAACGAAACATTGCGCGCGCAAGAATGAAAATTTAAGATTTTAAAATCCATAAATATATTTTATAAACTAATTTCGTTTTTGGTGCATTTTTTATAGTTACTGCCCAGTTTTTATAATTACATCCCATTTATTATTTTTAAAGCCCATTTTCCTGTTAAGCCTAATGCATCCCTCCTAGGAAAGATTTGCAGCCTAGCGGGGCAGAGAATAACAAGTTGACCTTGCCTGGGTATTCCTCAAAAAGACGTATAGCTGGGCTAGCCATTTTCATCTGGAAAAAAGTAGTATCTGGGCTGGATATCTGGCCTGGGCTAGACGGGCCACAGCCCGCCTAGTTAATACCCTGCTCTCCTCTGAACAACAACGAAATCATCGCCAAGAAAAACTCTGCAGTGCTCACGCCTCAAAAACACAAATACTGCTCGAGTTGCTTGGTCCCAGCTGTCGGCCGCACCTTGTGCAATTCTCTCATTTATATTTACTATGTAGGTTGACAATGGTGTGGGACTGTGATGTGAGGAAACCAGGAGAAAGCAAAAAAAAGTTGTACATAATAAGGAGGCACTTGCAAATGATGGAACAACAGGCGCAGGTATGATTCTCCGCGACTACGCGGGAGCCGTGATCTTCACGGGAAGCCGGCAGATACGTGTTGGCATCGATGCACTCGACTCGGAGCTTGCAGCGATGGAGGAGGGCCTCGCCCTCGCGCTGCACTGGACTCCGGATGCCTTCACTCTAGAATCAGATTGTGCGGAGGCCATTAAGCTATTGGATGTGAGAAGTCCGAATTCGTCCATCTATGCATTAAGGATCAGTGACTCGGGAGCTCATCAGGGAAAGAGATATTCAGGTAGCCCAAATCAGCCATGATGCTAACAAGGCAAGTCACGAGCTGGCTAGACTAGGTAGAGTACAAGGCAGAACTGCCGTTTGGCTTAGAAACTACCCTCCAGAAATCGCTGAGGCGATTTGTGCTGATTGTACTCATACCCCAGTTTAATTTAATCTCTTTTCCCCGCAAAAAAATAAGGAGGCACTTTCGTACGTATGGCTATGGCCCTAGTGGGTCCCTAGTGTCATCCAGTCAAAATAAAGTCATCTCCTGAATCCTCATGTTCGTTGACCATGTTAACAATGCTTGACACCACGGCGAGCGCAACAACTCGAAGGACAATGGAGAGGGCCTCGCGGGCCCTACGGAGGTCTGATAGAGCGCCCGCTGCTCATTCAGGAAGCCAGGATCATCAGACACCTATGAGCACCTTCGAGAAACTGAGACGGCATGAAACGGTAAGGCCACGCTTGGGAGCTCTGGTTTATTTCCAACATGTACTAACATACAAGCGTAATTTACTCGTCATCGGAAGGCCCGAGGTCTGTAAGTAAAACCGGCGGGTTACTCGTGTAATTTGAGAGACCAGTGTATATTTTACGAGCACTGCTATATGGACGACATTACCAGACAATACAAGCACGACATGCGTATCATGCCATCCATGGGCAAGGCTGAAATAGCAGCGAACGGCTGGATTAGCAATCGTCCGAGTGTCGTTCAGTGTTTTTATCGTGTGTGAAGTACTTCCGATATTTTACTAGTCGAAATCGACCAACCAAGCGCCTTCGCCCGAGACCATCTGCTTTAATTTACAAGCGTCAGTTTTACAAGCAGTTTTGGTTGGAAAACGACGATCCAATCATGGCCTAATATCATGAGTTGGTCGGAAGATCATATGGTTTCACGTCTAACCTACCCGACATGTCGTATAGGCTATGAATGAAACATCAGACGATGAACTTCTTACGCACGGAAACAACAAAAGAGGATGATCTTCTTAACAACCAAATCACTGGCATTAGATCGACATGCAAAACAATACGAAGCATTATTATCAGGAGGCACGGTGAACATCTCGTGATGCCGCATGCCACAACATTCCAAGCTCAACTTTGCAATCAAACACAAGGCCTGGCATTACATAGACAATATTCAGAACAAACTCTTAACACAGGAATATCTCAGCAGAGTAACTATTTACTTCTAAACTGAACACAGGAATAGGAAAAAACACTCGACGCTGCTCACAGCAAGGGCGTCCACTCAAAAATAGCAAATGCATGTCTTCTGGCTAACATCAATGAGCAAATTTTGACAAGGTTTTCTAATTCCAATATATTAAACTAACGTCTTCTTGCTAACATCAATGATTAAACTTTGACAAGCTTTTCCCATTCAAAATATGTAATGCCTATGATCGTGTCCTGTCATAGCTTCTTGTACTTGTTTGGGCACTTTTTGCCCAGGGCACTCCACGTGTTGTTAAATTGCCAATGGTCTCTGCAAACTAGTCATGTCACCGGTGTCTAATAATACTCTGTAAAGCTTCTCGGTCATTCCTTATGTAATGTACCGCAGCTAGTGACTGCTTCTTTCTGCAAAGTGGAACGACCAAACTGGACCCAGTAACGCAGCAGTTTGCCTTGGACACATTGGCTCCTTTTGTGCAGTTCAACTAAAATTGAAGTCGGAATAAAACCGAGCTTTAATTTTGATATCCCTGTAAGCAAAAATAGGTATAAGGGAAACAATTACTGAGAAATAACGGTTGATGACTTGTCTTAATGGGAAACAAAGCAGGAGAGTAGCAATTCTCCATCAGTGTGATTCATTCATATTGACTGAGACATTATCTTAACAATGCCTTGTTTCAACATGTATAAAGAACGACAAAGCAGAAAAGTACCATTCCTAAAACAATGCAACTGATTCATTTTTAAAGAGACATTATCTTAACAATACCTTGGTTAAACATGTAGAAAGAACTACAAAGCAGGATAGTACCATTCCTAACAAGTGTTGCAGTTTTGAACTAAGATTCAGTAGTTAATTAATTCTGAGAGTGGCATTGCTTAATTTTACCAGCGGCATTAGATTAACGAAAAGCATAAACAGTTCCAGGGGAGAGTGGGCGCAACAACAATATGTGCTTCCATCTACTTATAAAGGGGGTGATGTAGAGTTTGTTGTAACAAAGCAACAAGCATCATGTCTGGGTTGGTCCCATTTTTGTTCACTGCTTAATGGGAAAAGACAGCAATACAATAGCTTCAATTCAACATTTATTTAAAACAGTACCAATACAGGTAGCACAACATCTCAAAGCACACTGCACAATCATGTGGATGAAGGCCTGTACTGACCTTTCATGAGAACACCAGGATAAAATATGAATCAGCTAACACGAATAGGAAATCCAATCTCCTTTTGTGCAGTTGCACTGAAATCAAGCAAAGTGTTTCGCGTAGCGAAGCAAAATGTCGCAATAGCAACAAGTTGAATAGATATCATGTGGTTGAGACCAAGATTTGAAACAACTCGACAGGAACACTGGAAACAAATCTCGGATCTCCTTTTGTGCAATTCCACCAAAATTAAGCAAAGTCACCGGTGTGACATTCAAGTTGAACTGCACAAAGCACTC